>NW_026290386.1:132500-176163 GCF_023373465.1 Oncorhynchus keta
GTTTACAGATGTTAACAGTTGGTGTCTGTTATTCACCAGTTGGTGTCTGTTATTCACCAGTTGGTGTCTGTTATTCACCAGTTGGTGTCTGTTATTCACCAGTTGGTGTCTGTTATTCACCAGTTGGTGTCTGTTATTCACCACTTGGTGTCTGTTATTCTCCAGTTGGTGTCTGTTATTCTCCAGTTGGTGTCTGTTATTCACCAGTTGGTGTCTGTTATTCACCAGTTGGTGTCTGTTATTCACCAGTTGGTGTCTGTTATTCACCAGTTGGTGTCTGTTATTCACCAGTTGGTGTCTGTTATTCACCAGTTGGTGTCTGTTATTCACCAGTTGGTGTCTGTTATTCACCAGTTGGTGTCTGTTATTCACCAGTTGGTGTCTGTTATTCACCAGTTGGTGTCTGTTATTCACCAGTTGGTGTCTGTTATTCACCAGTTGGTGTCTGTTATTCACCAGTTGGTGTCTGTTATTCACCACTTGGTGTCTGTTATTCACCACTTGGTGTCTGTTATTCACCAGTTGGTGTCTGTTATTCACCAGTTGGTGTCTGTTATTCACCACTTGGTGTCTGTTATTCACCAGTTGGTGTCTGTTGTCTTTTTCCCGCGTATTTTCTGGAAAAAAAACATCTCTACACCCAAATCAAAATCACATCCAATTGATTTATAAAGCCCTTCGTACATCAGCTGATATCTGTACAGAATCCCAGTCTAAAACCCCAAACAGCAAGAAATGTAGGTGTAAAAGCACACCAAAGATCAGTGATTTATTATTCTGAAGACATGATTTAATAATATGCCAATTAGCACACACTTCTATCAGGGGGTTTGTTTCAGCCCACTCAGTCATGCTGCGTAGGCTACATGTTACGTATGGGTGACCCCAGCCAGGAAACAGACCACTCAGTCATGCTGCGTAGGCTACATGTTACGTATGGGTGACCCCAGCCAGGAAACAAACCACTCAGTCATGCTGCGTAGGCTACATGTTACGTATGGGTGACCCCAGCCAGGAAACAGACCACTCAGTCATGCTGCGTAGGCTACATGTTACGTATGGGTGACCCCAGCCAGGAAACAGACCACTCAGTCATGCTGCGTAGGCTACATGTTACGTATGGGTGACCCCAGCCAGGAAACAGACCACTCAGTCATGCTGCGTAGGCTACATGTTACGTATGGGTGACCCCAGCCAGGAAACAAGCCACTCAGTCATGCTGCGTAGGCTACATGTTACGTATGGGTGACCCCAGCCAGGAAACAAACCACTCAGTCATGCTGCGTAGGCTACATGTTACGTATGGGTGACCCCAGCCAGGAAACAAACCACTCAGTCATGCTGCGTAGGCTACATGTTACGTATGGGTGACCCCAGCCAGGAAACAAACCACTCAGTCATGCTGCGTAGGCTACATGTTACGTATGGGTGACCCCAGCCAGGAAACAAACCACTCAGTCATGCTGCGTAGGCTACATGTTACGTATGGGTGACCCCAGCCAGGAAACAGACCACTCAGTCATGCTGCGTAGGCTACATGTTACGTATGGGTGACCCCAGCCAGGAAACAAACCACTCAGTCATGCTGCGTAGGCTACATGTTACGTATGGGTGACCCCAGCCAGGAAACAAACCACTCAGTCATGCTGCGTAGGCTACATGTTACGTATGGGTGACCCCAGCCAGGAAACAAACCACTCAGTCATGCTGCGTAGGCTACATGTTACGTATGGGTGACCCCAGCCAGGAAACAAACCACTCAGTCATGCTGCGAAACAAACCACTAGGCTACATGTTACGTATGGGTGACCCCAGCCAGGAAACAAACCACTCAGTCATGCTGCGTAGGCTACATGTTACGTATGGGTGACCCCAGCCAGGAAACAAACCACTCAGTCATGCTGCGTAGGCTACATGTTACGTATGGGTGACCCCAGCCAGGAAACAAGCCACTCAGTCATGCTGCGTAGGCTACATGTTACGTATGGGTGACCCCAGCCAGGAAACAAGCCACTCAGTCATGCTGCGTAGGCTACATGTTACAGTATGGGTGACCCCAGCCAGGAAACAAACCACTCAGTCATGCTGCGTAGGCTACATGTTACGTATGGGTGACCCCAGCCAGGAAACAGACCACTCAGTCATGCTGCGTAGGCTACATGTTACGTATGGGTGACCCCAGCCAGGAAACAGACCACTCAGTCATGCTGCGTAGGCTACATGTTACGTATGGGTAACCCCAGCCAGGAAACAAACCACTCAGTCATGCTGCGTAGGCTACATGTTACGTATGGGTGACCCCAGCCAGGAAACAGACCACTCAGTCATGCTGCGTAGGCTACATGTTACGTACCCCAGCCAGGTGACCCCAGCCAGGAAACAAACCACTCAGTCATGCTGCGTAGGCTACATGTTACGTATGGGTGACCCCAGCCAGGAAACAAGCCACTCAGTCATGCTGCGTAGGCTACATGTTACGTATGGGTGACCCCAGCCAGGAAACAAGCCACTCAGTCATGCTGCGTAGGCTACATGTTACGTATGGGTGACCCCAGCCAGGAAACAAACCACTCAGTCATGCTGCGTAGGCTACATGTTACGTATGGGTGACCCCAGCCAGGAAACAAACCACTCAGTCATGCTGCGTAGGCTACATGTTACGTATGGGTGACCCCAGCCAGGAAACAGACCACTCAGTCATGCTGCGTAGGCTACATGTTACGTATGGGTGACCCCAGCCAGGAAACAGACCACTCAGTCATGCTGCGTAGGCTACATGTTACGTATGGGTGACCCCAGCCAGGAAACAAACCACTCAGTCATGCTGCGTAGGCTACATGTTACGTATGGGTGACCCCAGCCAGGAAACAAACCACTCAGTCATGCTGCGTAGGCTACATGTTACGTATGGGTGACCCCAGCCAGGAAACGAACCACTCAGTCATGCTGCGTAGGCTACATGTTACGTATGGGTGACCCCAGCCAGGAAACAGACCACTCAGTCATGCTGCGTAGGCTACATGTTACGTATGGGTGACCCCAGCCAGGAAACAGACCACTCAGTCATGCTGCGTAGACTACATGTTACGTATGGGTGACCCCAGCCAGGAAACAAACCACTCAGTCATGCTGCGTAGGCTACATGTTACGTATGGGTGACCCCAGCCAGGAAACAAACCACTCAGTCATGCTGCGTAGGCTACATGTTACGTATGGGTGACCCCAGCCAGGAAACAAACCACTCAGTCATGCTGCGTAGGCTACATGTTACGTATGGGTGACCCCAGCCAGGAAACAGACCACTCAGTCATGCTGCGTAGGCTACATGTTACGTATGGGTGACCCCAGTGGGAAACAAACCACTCAGTCATGCTGCGTAGGCTACATGTTACGTATGGGTGACCCCAGCCAGGAAACAAACCACTCAGTCATGCTGCGTAGGCTACATGTTACGTATGGGTGACCCCAGCCAGGAAACAGACCACTCAGTCATGCTGCGTAGGCTACATGTTACGTATGGGTGACCCCAGCCAGGAAACAAACCACTCAGTCATGCTGCGTAGGCTACATGTTACGTATGGGTGACCCCAGCCAGGAAACAAACCACTCAGTCATGCTGCGTAGGCTACATGTTACGTATGGGTGACCCCAGCCAGGAAACAAACCACTCAGTCATGCTGCGTAGGCTACATGTTACGTATGGGTGACCCCAGCCAGGAAACAAACCACTCAGTCATGCTGCGTAGGCTACATGTTACGTATGGGTGACCCCAGCCAGGAAACAGACCACTCAGTCATGCTGCGTAGGCTACATGTTACGTATGGGTGACCCCAGCCAGGAAACAAACCACTCAGTCATGCTGCGTAGGCTACATGTTACGTATGGGTGACCCCAGTGGGAAACAGACCACTCAGTCATGCTGCGTAGGCTACATGTTACGTATGGGTGACCCCAGTCAGGAAACAAACCCCTGCCCAGGTGTTTTTCAAGCCTCACCTCCTGAACCATAGAGGACCGAGTGTAGAAATCATTTTTATATTGGCAAAGTCCCCCTATGGGGAGAGGCTGATAGCCCTATGGGGGGTAGGTGGAAGGAGAGGCTGATAGCCCTATGGGGGGTAGGTGGAAGGAGAGGCTGATAGCCCTATGGGGGGTAGGTGGAAGGAGAGGCTGATGGCCCTATGGGGGGGGTAGGTGGAAGGAGAGGCTGATAGCCCTATGGGGGGTAGGTGGAAGGAGAGGCTGATGGCCCTATGGGGGGGGTAGGTGGAAGGAGAGGCTGATAGCCCTATGGGGGGGTAGGTGGAAGGAGAGGCTGATAGCCCTATGGGGGGGGTAGGTGGAAGGAGAGGCTGATAGCCCTATGGGGGTAGGTGGAAGGAGAGGCTGATAGCCCTATGGGAGGGGTAGGTGGAAGGAGAGGCTGATGGCCCTATGGGGGGTAGGTGGAAGGAGAGGCTGATAGCCCTATGGGGGTAGGTGGAAGGAGAGGCTGATGGCCCTATGGGGGGGTAGGTGGAAGGAGAGGCTGATAGCCCTATGGGGGTAGGTGGAAGGAGAGGCTGATGGCCCTATGGGGGTAGGTGGAAGGAGAGGCTGATAGCCCTATGGGGGGTAGGTGGAAGGAGAGGCTGATGGCCCTATGGGGGGGGGTAGGTGGAAGGAGAGGCTGATAGCCCTATGGGGGGTAGGTAGAAGGAGAGGCTGATGGCCCTATGGGGGTAGGTGGAAGGAGAGGCTGATAGCCCAATGGGGGGGTAGGTAGAAGAGAGGCTGATGGCCCTATGGGGGTAGGTGGAAGGAGAGGCTGATAGCCCTATGGGGGGTAGGTGGAAGGAGAGGCTGATGGCCCTATGGGGGGTAGGTAGAAGGAGAGGCTGATAGCCCTAAGGGGGGTAGGTGGAAGGAGAGGCTGATAGCCCTATGGGGGTAGGTGGAAGGAGAGGCTGATAGCCCTATGGGGGGGGTAGGTGGAAGGAGAGGCTGATAGCCCTATGGGGGTAGGTGGAAGGAGAGGCTGATAGCCCTATGGGGGGTAGGTGGAAGGAGAGGCTGATAGCCCTATGGGGGGTAGGTGGAAGGAGAGGCTGATAGCCCTATGGGAGGGGTAGGTGGAAGGAGAGGCTGATGGCCCTAGGGGGGGGGGGGGTAGGTGGAAGGAGAGGCTGATAGCCCTATGGGGGGTAGGTGGAAGGAGAGGCTGATGGCCCTATGGGGGGGGGGTAGGTGGAAGGAGAGGCTGATAGCCCTATGGGGGGTAGGTAGAAGGAGAGGCTGATGGCCCTATGGGGGTAGGTGGAAGGAGAGGCTGATAGCCCTATGGGGGGGTAGGTAGAAGGAGAGGCTGATGGCCCTATGGGGGGTAGGTGGAAGGAGAGGCTGATGGCCCTATGGGGGGTAGGTAGAAGGAGAGGCTGATGGCCCTATGGGGGTAGGTGGAAGGAGAGGCTGATAGCCCTATGGGGGTAGGTGGAAGGAGAGGCTGATGGCCCTATGGGGGGGTAGGTAGAAGGAGAGGCTGATGGCCCTATGGGGGGTAGGTAGAAGGAGAGGCTGATGGCCCTATGGGGGGGTAGGTGGAAGGAGAGGCTGATGGCCCTATGGGGGGTAGGTGGAAGGAGAGGCTGATAGCCCTATGGGGGGGGTAGGTGGAAGGAGAGGCTGATAGCCCTATGGGGGGGTAGGTGGAAGGAGAGGCTGATAGCCCTATGGGGGGTAGGTGGAAGGAGAGGCTGATGGCCCTATGGGGGGTAGGTGGAAGGAGAGGCTGATAGCCCTATGGGGGGGTAGGTGGAAGGAGAGGCTGATAGCCCTATGGGGGGTAGGTGGAAGGAGAGGCTGATAGCCCTATGGGGTGGGGGGTAGGTGGAAGGAGAGGCTGATGGCCCTATGGGGGGTAGGTGGAAGGAGAGGCTGATGGCCCTATGGGGGGGTAGGTGGAAGGAGAGGCTGATAGCCCTATGGGGGGTAGGTAGAAGGAGAGGCTGATAGCCCTATGGGGGGTAGGTAGAAGGAGAGGCTGATGGCCCTATGGGGGGGGGTAGGTGGAAGGAGAGGCTGATAGCCCTATGGGGGGGTAGGTAGAAGGAGGCTAATGGCCCTATGGGGGGTAGGTAGAAGGAGAGGCTGATGGCCCTATGGGGGGTAGGTGGAAGGAGAGGCTGATGGCCCTATGGGGGGTAGGTGGAAGGAGAGGCTGATAGCCCTATGGGGGGGTAGGTGGATGGAGAGGCTGATAGCCCTATGGGGGGGGGGTAGGTGGAAGGAGAGGCTGATGGCCCTATGGGGGGTAGGTAGAAGGAGAGGCTAATGGCCCTATGGGGGGTAGGTAGAAGGAGAGGCTGATGGCCCTATGGGGGGTAGGTGGAAGGAGAGGCTGATGGCCCTATGGGGGGTAGGTAGAAGGAGAGGCTGATGGCCCTATGGGGGGAGGTAGGTAGAAGGAGAGGCTGATGGCCCTATGGGGGGGGTAGGTAGAATGAGAGGCTGATGGCCCTATGGGGGGTAGGTGGAAGGAGAGGCTGATGGCTCTATGGGGGTAGGTAGAAGGAGAGGCTGATGGCCCTATGGGGGGTAGGTGGAAGGAGAGGCTGATGGCCCTATGGGGGGTAGGTAGAAGGAGAGGCTGATGGCCCTATGGGGGGGGTAGAAGGAGAGGCTGATAGCCCCATGGGGGTAGGTAGCCCTATGGGGGGGGGGTAGGTAGAAGGAGAGGCTGATGGCCCTATGGGGGGTAGGTAGAAGGAGAGGCTGATGGCCCTATGGGGGGGGTAGGTGGAAAGAGAGGCTGATGGCCCACGGGGGGTAGGTGGAAGGAGAGGCTGATGGACCTATGGGGGGTAGGTAGAAGGAGAGGCTGATGGCCCTATGGGGGGGTAGGTGGAAGGAGAGGCTGATGGCCCTATGGGGGGTAGGTAGAAGGAGAGGCTGATGGCCCTATGGGGGGGGGGTAGAAGGAGAGGCTGATAGCCCTATGGGGGTAGGTAGCCCTATGGGGGGGGGTAGGTAGAAGGAGAGGCTGATGGCCCTATGGGGGGGTAGGTAGAAGGAGAGGCTGATGGCCCTATGGGGGGGTAGGTGGAAGGAGAGGCTGATGGCCCTATGGGGGGGGGGTAGGTAGAAGGAGAGGCTGATGGCCCATGGGGGGGTAGGTGGAAGGAGAGGCTGATGGCCCTATGGGGGGGTAGGTAGAAGGAGAGGCTGATGGCCCTATGGGGTGGGGGTAGGTGGAAGGAGAGGCTGATGGCTCTATGGGGGGGGGTAGGTGGAAGGAGAGGCTGATGGCTCTATGGGGGGGTAGGTGGAGAGGAGAGGCTGATGGCCCTATGGGGGGGGTAGGTAGAAGGAGAGGCTGATGGCCCTATGGGGGTAGGTAGAAGGAGAGGCTGATGGCCCTATGGGGTGGGGGGTAGGTGGAAGGAGAGGCTGATGGCTCTATGGGGGGGGTAGGTAGAAGGAGAGGCTGATGATAGAGGGAGGGATGGAGATCAGATTCCTCCTCGTTGCAGGAGAGTAAAGTGTCTGCTGCTGATTCCGTTCCTCCGACGCTCGTTCCTTCGCTCTGCTGATTTATCCATTACTGGGCCCTTCTCCTTGACCTGATTCAGGGCCCGAGGAAATAAAACAATTCAACGCCTCCTGTTATGTCAGAAGTCCTCTGTTTTTTTTAATGAAACATCAATATTGTAATTAGCTTATTTTCCTTCATGTGCGTCATTAAATGTAGATTCACATTCACATTCTGCTCTGTTCTGTCTTCTCTCTGTCCTCTCTTCTGTCCTCTCTCCTCTCCTCTCTTCTGTCCTCTCTCTCTCCTCTCCTCTCCTCTCCTCTCCTCTCCTCTCCTCTCCTCTCCTCTCCTCTCCTCTCCTCTCCTCCTCCTCTGTCTCTCTGAAGGGTGTGAACCCAGAACTAGCCCCATCCTATTTCTGTGGCCATAATTGCCACTGCTCTCCATATATCAGGTTGTCAGAATCAGACTTGAAGACCTCAGAGTCTGGAAGGGACAGAGCTCACACTGCCATCACGTCTGAAAGGAACAGAGCTCACACTGCAGTCACGTCTGAAAGGGACAGAGCTCACACTGCCATCACATCTGAAAGGGACAGAGCTCACACTGTACCGTCACGTCTGAAAGGGACAGAGCTCACACTGCTCTCACGTCTGAAAGGGACAGAGCTCACACTGCTCTCACGTCTGAAAGGGACAGAGCTCACACTGTACCGTCACGTCTGAAAGGGACAGAGCTCACACTACCGTCACGTCTGAAAGGGACAGAGCTCACACTGTACCGTCACGTCTGAAAGGGACAGAGCTCACACTGCTCTCACGTCTGAAAGGGACAGAGCTCACACTGCCGTCACGTCTGAAAGGGACAGAGCTCACACTACAGTCACGTCTGAAAGGGACAGAGCTCACACTGCCATCACGTCTGAAAGGGACAGAGCTCACACTACCGTCACGTCTGAAAGGGACAGAGCTCACACTACCGTCACGTCTGAAAGGGACAGAGCTCACACTACCGTCACGTCTGAAAGGGACAGAGCTCACACTACCGTCACGTCTGAAAGGGACAGAGCTCACACTGCCGTCACGTCTGAAAGGGACAGAGCTCACACTGCTCTCACGTTTGTTGAAGGTTTGAAGCGCCGGGGTAAATCCTCTGTGAGAAGTTGAAAGTGACATGAAAGAAGTATGGATCAGCCTCCTAGCAGGCAGGATTATGTCTGTCTGTACTTCCTGTCTGTCCTCCCTCAGCTCTGAAACCCCTGAATCACACATGATATTCCCACTCAAACAGCCTAAGCTTTGTGTAATAAACAACTTTGAGAAATAACAGCTCTGGGAATTAATCTATTTTTTCCTCGATTATAGACGGGGAATAGCATTATTAAATAGCATTATTAAATAGCATTATTAAATAGCATTATTAAATAGCATTATTAAATAGCATTATTAAATAGCATTATTAAATAGCATTATTAAATAGCATTATTATTAGACGTGTCGCCCACAGGGGGATTGAGGGGCTAAAAGGAGAGAGAGGTTTTAGTTGTTTTTCTTTTGAAGGAGATGTGATTTTAAAATGGACTCCGATCAGCTTGTTTTACGTCCATTCAGTGCTTCGTCTGTCGGTTCCGTCGGGAGGAGTTCTCCTTCTGTGGCTCAGTTGGTAGAGCATGGCGCTTGTAACGCCAGGGTAGTGGGTTCAATTCCCGGCATATATATTATTATTATTATATTCTCCCTTCGCCTGTCTGAATGTGCTGACGGTTTTTAATAGGTTATAAAAACACACTCAGGCCAGCCACTCCAGGGACGTTTGGCTTTCATCACGTTTTTAACATGGCGTCCCAGTTCTCGAGTCTAGTATGGATCCAGCTCTCTAGTCTAGTATGGATCCAGCTCTCTAGTCTAGTATGGATCCAGCTCTCTAGTCTAGTATGGATCCAGCTCTCGAGTCTAGTATGGATCCAGCTCTCTAGTCTAGTATGGATCCAGCTCGAGTCTAGTATGGATCCAGCTCTCTAGTCTAGTATGGATCCAGCTCTCTAGTCTAGTATGGATCCAGCTCTCGAGTCTAGTATGGATCCAGCTCTCTAGTCTAGTATGGATCCAGCTCTCTAGTTTAGTATGGATCCAACTCTCTAGTCTAGTATGGATCCAGCTCTCGAGTCTAGTATGGATCCAGCTCTCTAGTCTAGTATGGATCCAGCTCTCGAGTCTAGTATGGATCCAGCTCTCTAGTCTAGTATGGATCCAGCTCTCTAGTCTAGTATGGATCCAGCTCTCTAGTCTAGTATGGATCCAGCTCTCTAGTCTAGTATGGATCCAGCTCTCTAGTCTAGTATGGATCCAGCTCTCTAGTCTAGTATGGATCCAGTTCTCGAGTCTAGTATGGATCCAGCTCTCTAGTCTAGTATGGATCCAGCTCTATAGTCTAGTATGGATCCAGCTCTCTAGTCTAGTATGGATCCAGCTCTCTAGTCTAGTATGGATCCAGCTCTCTAGTCTAGTATGGATCCAGCTCTATAGTCTAGTATGGATCCAGCTCTCTAGTCTAGTATGGATCCAGCTCTCTATAGTCTAGTATGGATCCAGCTCTCTAGTCTAGTATGGATCCAGCTCTCTAGTCTAGTATGGATCCAGCTCTCTAGTCTAGTATGGATCCAGCTCTCTAGTCTAGTATGGATCCAGCTCTCTAGTCTAGTATGGATCCAGCTCTCTAGTCTAGTATGGATCCAGCTCTCTAGTCTAGTATGGATCCAGCTCTCTAGTCTAGTATGGATCCAGCTCTCTAGTCTAGTATGGATCCAGCTCTCTAGTCTAGTATGGATCCAGCTCTCGAGTCTAGTATGGATCCAGCTCTCTAGTCTAGTATGGATCCAGCTCTCGAGTCTAGTATGGATCCAGCTCTCTAGTCTAGTATGGATCCAGCTCTCTAGTCTAGTATGGATCCAGCTCTCTAGTCTAGTATGGATCCAGCTCTCTAGTCTAGTATGGATCCAGCTCTCTAGTCTAGTATGGATCCAGCTCTCTAGTCTAGTATGGATCCAGCTCTCTAGTCTAGTATGGATCCAGCTCTCTATAGTCTAGTATGGATCCAGCTCTCTAGTCTAGTATGGATCCAGCTCTCTAGTCTAGTATGGATCCAGCTCTCTAGTCTAGTATGGATCCAGCTCTCTAGTCTAGTATGGATCCAGCTCTCTAGTCTAGTATGGATCCAGTTCTCGAGTCTAGTATGGATCCAGCTCTCTAGTCTAGTATGGATCCAGCTCTCTAGTCTTGTATGGATCCAGCTCTCTAGTGTAGTATGGATCCAGCTCTCTAGTGTAGTATGGATCCAGCTCTCTAGTCTAGTATGGATCCAGCTCTCTAGTCTAGTATGGATCCAGCTCTCTAGTCTAGTATGGATCCAGCTCTATAGTCTAGTATGGATCCAGCTCTCTATAGTCTAGTATGGATCCAGCTCTCTAGTCTAGTATGGATCCAGCTCTCTAGTCTAGTATGGATCCAGCTCTCTAGTCTAGTATGGATCCAGCTCTCTAGTCTAGTATGGATCCAGCTCTCTAGTCTAGTATGGATCCAGCTCTCTAGTCTAGTATGGATCCAGCTCTCTAGTCTTGTATGGATCCAGCTCTATAGTCTAGTATGGATCCAGCTCTCTAGTCTAGTATGGATCCAGCTCTCTAGTCTAGTATGGATCCAGCTCTCTAGTCTAGTATGGGTCCAGCTCTCTAGTCTAGTATGGATCCAGCTCTCTCTAGTCTAGTATGGATCCAGCTCTCTAGTCTAGTATGGATCCAGCTCTCTAGTCTAGTATGGATCCAACTCTCTAGTCTAGTATGGATCCAGCTCTCTAGTCTAGTATGGATCCAGCTCTCTAGTCTAGTATGGATCCAGCTCTATAGTCTAGTATGGATCCAGCTCTCTAGTCTAGTATGGATCCAGCTCTCTAGTCTAGTATGGATCCAGCTCTCTAGTCTAGTATGGATCCAGCTCTCTAGTCTAGTATGGATCCAGCTCTCTAGTCTAGTATGGATCCAGCTCTCTAGTCTAGTATGGATCCAGCTCTCTAGTCTAGTATGGATCCAGCTCTCTAGTCTAGTATGGATCCAGCTCTCTAGTCTAGTATGGATCCAGCTCTCTAGTCTAGTATGGATCCAGCTCTCTAGTCTAGTATGGATCCAGCTCTCTAGTCTAGTATGGATCCAGCTCTCTATAGTCTAGTATGGATCCAGCTCTATAGTCTAGTATGGATCCAGCTCTCTACAGTCTAGTATGGATCCAGCTCTCTAGTCTAGTATGGATCCAGCTCTATAGTCTAGTATGGATCCAGCTCTCTAGTCTAGTATGGATCCAGCTCTCTATAGTCTAGTATGGATCCAGCTCTCTATAGTCTAGTATGGATCCAGCTCTCTAGTCTAGTATGGATCCAGCTCTATAGTCTAGTATGGATCCAGCTCTCTAGTCTAGTATGGATCCAGCTCTATAGTCTAGTATGGATCCAGCTCTCTAGTCTAGTATGGATCCAGCTCTCTAGTCTAGTATGGATCCAGCTCTCTAGTCTAGTATGGATCGTTAGGTAGGGCGTTTCTAAAATGGAACCTCTCTGTTCTGTGTAGTGCACTCGTTGAGACCAGATACAGTTATCATCTAGTCCAGTTGTTCCCAAGCAGGGGGTACTTGTTCTATCCTCAGGTGGTACGAGGACCCCTTTGTATACCTGGCCTATCTACAGAGGGTACGAGGACCTCTGGGGGTACTTGGTCTATCCTCAGGGGGTACCAGGATCCCTGGGGGTACTTGGTCTATCTACACGGGGTACCAGGATCCTGGGGGTACTTGGTCTATCTACACGGGTACAAGGATCCCTGGGGGTACTTGGCCTATCAGGGGGTAATAGGATCCCCGGGGGTACTTGGTCTATCCTCATGGGGTACTGGGATCGCTGGGGTTATTTAAGCTATCCTCGAGGGGTACTAGGATCCCTGGGGGTACTTGGTCTATCCTCAGGGGGTACTAGGATCCCTGGGGGTTCTTGGCCTATCTACATGGGGTACTAGGATCCCTGGGGGTACCGGGCCTATCTATCGGGGGTACTAGGATCCCTGGGGGTTCTTGGCCTATCTACAGGTGGTACTAGGATCCCTGGGGGTACTTGGTCTATCCTCAGGGGGTACTAGGATCCCTGGGGGTACTCAGGGGGTACTTGAAGACTCATGAGACCGTAGGGTTCCTGGTAAAATCCTCATGTGGGGGAACATCAGGGGTCCTCTGGGGCAGAGCAGAATTCAGTTGGTGGTACAGTAGCCTCTGGTCTCCTCTGGGCAGAGCAGAATTCAGTTGGTGGTATAGTAGCCTCTGGTCTCCTCTGGGCAGAGCAGAATTCAGTTGGTGGTACAGTAACCTCTGGTCTCCTCTGGGCAGAGCAGAATTCAGTTGGTGGTACAGTAACCTCTGGTCTCCTCTGGGCAGAGCAGAATTCAGTTGGTGGTACAGTAGCCTCTGGTCTCCTCTGGGGCAGAGCAGAATTCAGCTGGTGGTACAGTAACCTCTGGTCTCCTCTGGGCAGAGCAGAATTCAGTTGGTGGTACAGTAGCCTCTGGTCTCCTCTGTGCAGAGCAGAATTCAGCTGGTGGTACAGTAGCCCCTGGTCTCCTCTGGGCAGAGCAGAATTCAGTTGGTGGTACAGTAACCTCTGGTCTCCTCTGGGGCAGAGCAGAATTCAGTTGGTGGTACAGTAACCTCTGGTCTCCTCTGGGCAGAGCAGAATTCAGTTGGTGGTACAGTAGCCTCTGGTCTCCTCTGGGGCAGAGCAGAATTCAGCTGGTGGTACAGTAGCCTCTGGTCTCCTCTGGGCAGAGCAGAATTCAGTTGGTGGTACAGTAGCCTCTGGTCTCCTCTGGGGCAGAACAGAATTCAGTTGGTGGTACAGTAACCTCTGGTCTCCTCTGGGGCAGAGCAGAATTCAGTTGGTGGTACAGTAGCCTCTGGTCTCCTCTGGGGCAGAGCAGAATTCAGTTGGTGGTACAGTAACCTCTGGTCTCCTCTGGGCAGAGCAGAATTCAGTTGGTGGTTACAGTAGCCTCTGGTCTCGTCCATCCAGTGACCAATAGCTGAGTTTCAACGACCACTTTGGATAATCAGAGGTTTATTTATTTATGAGCTGTTTTCCTTCTCCCCAGCTGGGTGCAGAGTTTTGGCCACGAGGGTCTGGGACTGCTGCTAGACATTCTGGAGAAGCTGCTCCACAAGAAACAGTAAGGACGCACACTCACTCACTCACTCACTCACTCACTCACTCACTCACACTGCTCACACTGCTCACACTGCTCACACTGACCGCAAACATCACATGTTCAATATAAATGTTCATCTCATCTCTACTCTCTCTCTGTCTCTCGCCCTCCCTCTCTCTCCCGCCTTCGTGCTCTCTCCTGCGCCCTCCCTCTCTCTCCCGCCTTCGTGCTCTCTCCTGCGCCCTCCCTCTCTCTCCCGCCTTCGTGCTCTCTCCTGCGCCCTCCCTCTCTCTCCCGCCTTCGTGCTCTCTCCTGCGCCCTCCCTCTCTCTCCCGCCTTCGTGCTCTCTCCTGCGCCCTCCCTCTCTCTCCCGCCTTCGTGCTCTCTCCTGCGCCCTCCCTCTCTCCCGCCTTCGTGCTCTCTCCTGCGCCCTCCCTCTCTCTCCCGCCTTCGTGCTCTCTCCCTGCCTTCGCACTCCCTCTCTCCCGCCTTCGTGCTCTCTCCTGCGCCCTCCCTCTCTCCCGCCTTCGTGCTCTCTCCTGTGCCCTCCCTCTCTCCCGCCTTCGTGCTCTCTCCTGCGCCCTCCTCTCTCCCGCCTTCGTGCTCTCTCCTGCGCCCTCCCTCTCTCCCGCCTTCGTGCTCTCTCCTGCGCCCTCCTCTCTCCCGCCTTCGTGCTCTCTCCTGCGCCCTCCCTCTCTCTCTACCTCTCTTCCTCTCTCTACCTCTCTCTACCTCTCTCTACCTCCCTCTACCTCCCTCTACCTCCCTCTACCTCCCTCTACCTCCCTCTACCTCTCTCTACCTCCCTCTACCTCTCTCTACCTCTCTCTAACTCTCTCTACCTCTGTCTACCTCTCTCTACCTCTGTCTACCCTCTCTCTCTCTACTTCCCTCTACCTCTCTCTACCTCCCTCTACCTCTGTCTACCTCTCTCTCTCTCTACTTCCTCTACCTCTCTCTACCTCTCTCTACCTCTCTCTACCTCTCTCTACCTCTCTCTACCTCTCTCTACCTCTCTCTACCTCTCTCTACCTCTCTCTACCTCTCTCTACCTCTCTCTACCTCTCTCTACCTCTTCCTCTGTCTTCCTCTCTCTACCTCTCTCTTCCTCTCTACCTCTCTCTACCTCTCTCTACCTCTCTCTACCTCTCTCTAACTCTCTCTAACTCTCTCTAACTCTCTCTACCTCTCTCGACCTCTCTCGGCCTCTCTCGACCTCTCTCGACCTCTCTCGACCTCCCTCGACCTCCCTCTACCTCTCTCTACCTCTCTCTCTCTACTTCCCTCTACCTCTCTCTTCCTCTCTACCTCTCTCTACCTCTCTCTACCTCTCTCTACCTCTCTCTACCTCCCTCTACCTCCCTCTACCTCCCTCTACCTCCCTCTACCTCCCTCTACCTCCCTCTACCTCTCTCTACCTCTCTCTCTACTTCCCTCTACCTCTCTCTTCCTCTCTTCCTCTCTACCTCTCTCTACCTCTCTCTACCTCTCTCTACCTCTCTCGACCTCTCTCGACCTCCCTCTACCTCCCTCTACCTCTCTCTACCTCTCTCTCTCTACTTCCCTCTACCTCTCTCTACCTCTCTCTACCTCTCTACCTCTCTTCCTCTCTTCCTCTCTCTTCCTCTCTCTACCTCTCTCTACCTCTCTACCTCTCTCTACTTCCCTCTACTTCCCTCTACCTCTCTCTACCTCTCTCTACCTCTCTCTACCTCTCTCTACCTCTCTCTACCTCTCTCTACCTCTCTCTACCTCTCTCTACCTCTCTCTACCCTCTCTCTACCTCTCTCTACCTCTTCCTCTCTCTTCCTCTCTCTACCTCTCTCTACCTCTCTCTTCCTCTCTCTACCTCTCTCTTCCTCTCTCTACCTCTCTCTCTTCCTCTCTCTTCCTCTCTCTTCCTCTCTCTTCCTCTCTCTACCTCTCTCTACCCCCTCTACCTCCCTCTACCTCCCTCTACCTCCCTCTACCTCCCTCTTCCTCCCTCTACCTCTCTCTTCCTCTCTCTACCTCTTTCTACCTCCCTCTACCTCTCTCTACCTCTCTCTCTCTCTCCTTCTCTCTACCTCTACATCTTGCTTACCTCTGTCTCTCTCTCTACTCTCAATTCAATTCAAGGGCTTTATTGGCATGAGGAAACATGTGTTAACATTGCCAAAGCAAGTGATGACTCTCTGTCTGTTGTCTCTGTAGCCAGGATAAACCTGACAAGAAGAGCCAGCATAAAGTCATCCAGTGCCTCAAAGCCTTCATGAACAACAAGGTAATGTAGCTACTCCTTCATGCACAACAAGGTCATGTTGATAATCATTCATGAACAACAAGGTAATGTAGCTACTCCTTCATGAACAACAATGTAATGTCTGGGAGAGGAGGAATGTGTCCCACTGCTGAATTGGTTCTGGTACTTCCTGTCCCTTCTGGGAGAGGAGGAATGTGTCCCACTGCTGAATTGGTTCTGGTACTTCCTGTCCCTTCTGGGAGAGGAGGAATGTGTCCCTCTGCTGAATTGGTTCCGGTACTTCCTGTCCCTTCTGGGAGAGGAGGAATGTGTCCCTCTGCTGAATTGGTTCTGGTACTTCCTGTCCCTTCTGGGAGAGGAGGAATGTGTCCCTCTGTTGAATTGGTTCTGGTACTTCCTGTCCCTTCTGGGAGAGGAGGAATGTGTCCCTCTGCTGAATTGGTTCTGGTACTTCCTGTCCCTTCTGGGAGAGGAGGAATGTGTCCCTCTGCTGAATTGGTTCTGGTACTTCCTGTCCCTTCTGGGAGAGGAGGAATGTGTCCCTCTGCTGAATTGGTTCTGGTACTTCCTGTCCCTTCTGGGAGAGGAGGAATGTGTCCCACTGTTGAATTGGTTCTGGTACTTCCTGTCCCTTCTGGGAGAAGAGGAATGTGTCCTTCTGCTGAATTGGTTCTGGTACTTCCTGTCCCTTCTGGGAGAGGAGGAATGTGTCCCTCTGTTGAATTGGTTCTGGTACTTCCTGTCCCTTCTGGGAGAGGAGGAATGTGTCCCACTGCTGAATTGGTTCTGGTACTTCCTGTCCCTTCTGGGAGAGGAGGAATGTGTCCCTCTGCTGAATTGGTTCTGGTACTTCCTGTCCCTTCTGGGAGAGGAGGAATGTGTCCCACTGCTGAATTGGTTCTAGTACTTCCTGTCCCTTCTGGGAGAGGAGGAATGTGTCCCTCTGCTGAATTGGTTCTGGTACTTCCTGTCCCTTCTGGGAGAGGAGGAATGTGTCCCTCTGCTGAATTGGTTCTAGTACTTCCTGTCCCTTCTGGGAGAGGAGGAATGTGTCCCTCTGCTGCATTGGTTCTAGTACTTCCTGTCCCTTCTGGGAGTATTCAGACCCTTTGACTTATTCCACGTTTTGTTGTTTAAAACCTACATTCAAAACGGCTAAATAAAATAAAATAAAATATCTCACCCATCTATACACAGTACATCATAGTAACAAAGTGAAAACACATTTCTAGGTAAATGTTTGCACGTTTACTGAACATGAAAGACAGGAAGTGCTTTTACGTAAGTATTCACACCCCCTGAGTCGATACGTTGTGGAAACACATTCGGCAGCGATTTGCCTCTTTCTGGGTCCAAGTCTTTGAGATGTTTTCACACCTGGTTAATGCAACACGTTCTTCCAGCTCTGTCAAATGGGCGGTTGTTCGTTGCTAGGCAACCGTGTTCAGGTTTGGCCACAGATTTTCAAGTAGATTCACAGTGGGTTCAGAAAGTATTCAGACCCCTTGACTCCCCCCACATTTTGTTACGTTACAGCCTTATTCTAAAATTGATTAAATAGATTTTTTCCCCCTCATCAATCTACACGCAATTCCTCATAATGAATGTAAATATAGGTCATTGCTAATTTATTAAGAATTTAAAACAAAATATCACGTAACATAAGTATTCAGACCCGTTAGTCTGAGGTCCTGAGCGCTCTGGAGCAGGTTTTCATCAAGGATCTCTGTTCTTTGCTCCTTTCATCTTTACCTCCATCCTGACTAGTCTCCCAGTCCCCCACAGCATGATGCTGCCACCACCATGCTTCACCGTAGGGATGTTGCCAGGGTTTCCTTCATCCTGACTAGTCCCCCAGTCCCCCACAGCATGATGCTGCCACCACCATGCTTCACCGTAGGGATGTTGCCAGGGCTTCCTTCATCCTGACTAGTCTCCCAGTCCCCCACAGCATGATGCTGCCACCACCATGCTTCACCGTAGGGATGTTGCCAGGGTTTCCTTCATCCTGACGAGTCCCCCAGTCCCCCACAGCATGATGGTGCCACCACCAGGCTTCACCGTAAGGATGTTGCCAGGGTTTCCTTCATCCTGACTAGTCTCCCAGTCCCCCACAGCATGATGCTGCCACCACCATGCTTCACCGTAGGGATGTTGCCAGGGTTCCTTCATCCTGATTAGTCTCCCAGTCCCCCACAGCATGATGCTGCCGCCACCATGCTTCACGACAAAAGGTCAACCTGGACGAGAGTCATGGCGACAAAAGGTCAATCTGGACGAGAGTCATGGCGACAAAAGGTCAATCTGGACGAGAGTCATGGCGACAAAAGGTCAACCTGGACGAGAGTCATGACGACAAAAGGTCAACCTGGACGAGAGTCATGACTACAAAAGGTCAACCTGGACGAGAGTCACGGCGACCAAGGCGTCGACCTGGACGAGAGTCACGGCGACCAAGGCGTCGACCTGGACGAGAGTCACGGCGACCAAGGCGTCGACCTGGACGAGAGTCACGGCGACCAAGGCGTCGACCTGGACGAGAGTCACGGCGACCAAGGCGTCGACCTGGACGAGAGTCACGGCGACCAAGGCGTCGACCTGGACGAGAGTCACGGCGACCAAGGCGTCGACCTGGACGAGAGTGAGAGTCACGACGACCACGTCGACCGACCAAGAGGCGTCGACCTGGACGAGGGTCACGTCGACCGACCAAGACGTCAACCTGGGACGAGTCATGGCGACCAAGGCGTCGACCTGGACGAGAGTCACGGCGACCAAGGCGTCGACCTGGGCGAGTCACGACGACCAAGACGTCGACCTGGGCGAGAGTCACCACGTCGACCTGGGCGAGAGTCACCACGTCGACCTGGGCGAGAGTCACCACGTCGACCTGGGCGAGAGTCACCACGTCGACCTGGGCGAGAGTCACCACGTCGACCTGGGCGAGAGTCACCACGTCGACCTGGGCGAGAGTCACCACGTCGACCTGGGCGAGAGTCACCACGTCGACCTGGGCGAGAGTCACCACGTCGACCTGGGCGAGAGTCACCACGTCGACCTGGGCGAGAGTCACGACGACAAGCGTCGACCTGGGCGAGAGTCAGACAAACGACCTGGACGACAACGTCATGGCGACAAATGACAACCTGCGTATTTTATTCCTCTTGTTTTACTATTTTAATTGTATTTTATATATTTTTAACTCTATCATTGGAAAGTATTTCGCCGTAAAGTCAAAACCCGTCGTCTTTTAGCGCATGTGACAGATGAAACTGGATTTGATTTGTTTTATTGGAAACGTGTGTAGCCTGAATGTCTTGACTTTAAATGATCATAAATGCCGTTTTGGGATGCAGCCCGACCTCAGCCTCTCGGGGAGGAGGTGTCGTTGTGTGGAGCTGAAGCCCAGTGGAGCTCGTTTTGGGATGCAGCCCGACCTCAGCCTCTCGGGGAGGAGGTGTCGTTGTGTGGAGCTGAAGCCCAGTGGAGCTCGTTTTGGGATGCAGCCCGACCTCAGCCTCTCGGGGAGGAGGTGTCGTTGTGTGGAGCTGAAGCCCAGTGGAGCTCGTTTTGGGATGCAGCCCGACCTCAGCCTCTCGGGGAGGAGGTGTCGTTGTGTGGAGCTGAAGCTCAGTGGAGCTCGTTTTGGGATGCAGCCCGACCTCAGCCTCTCGGGGAGGAGGTGTCGTTGTGTGGAGCTGAAGCCCAGTGGAGCTCGTCTGGCACACCACTCCTCCTCTCCTCTCGTTGTAAGGTCTTGTGTAATCCTGTTGCCACAACAGGTGCCAAGCGCCTCTTTTACCCATCGGCACTGACTCACAGACCTTGCCCTCGCCTCCTGCTGCATCTTGGGATACGTCTCGCCCACAGCGCCTGCGGAGGCTGCCAGACAGGTGTTCCAAACCAGCTGTCGGTGCCTTTCCCCTCCTTCCCTTCCTCCTCCGCTCCCTCTTCCTCCCTCCCTCTTCCTCCTTCCCTCTCTTCCTCCTTCCCTCTTTGCCTCCCTCTTCCCTCTTCCCTCTTTGCCTCCCTCTTCCCTCCTTCCCTCCCTCTCTTCCTCCTTCCCTCTTTGCCTCCCTCTTCCTCCTTCCCTCCCCTCTCTTCCTCCTTCCCTCTTTTCCTCCCTCTTCCTCCTTCCCTCCCTCCCTCTTTCCCTCTCTCCCACCTCCCCTCTCCTACCACCCCCTCCTCCCCTCCCCTCCCACCTCCCCTCTCCTACCTCCCCTCCCACCTCCCCTCTCCTACCTCCCCTCCTCCCCTCCCCTCCCACCTCCCTCTCCTACCTCCCCTCCCACCTCCCCTCCAAATGAAGACATTAGGAAACAGAGGGATGTGTTTCCTCTTGTTACCAGGCCTCTGCCTCGCTGTGCTGCCCAGACCAGCAACGTTTTTAATTGTCTTCTTTATCAACAACAACAAAAGGAACACAATTCGATCCACGTTCTTTAAGATGGGCTTTTAATTAATCATTGTGGGCAAATTAAGACTTCCTGAAATAATAAAACACTACACATTTACGAATATGCTAATTCGAAACTAACTTGAAATTAGATTCTTGGATATGTTGTGTTTGTGGTGAATCCTCGGGAGTATTGTGAGAGTAGGAGAGAGGAGTGTCTGAGGCCTGGCAGGGCCGACGTCGTTCCTCACAGCGTCTGGTCATACTGGATAATAAAGAGTAGGAGAGAGGAGTGTCTGAGGCCTGGCAGGGCCGACATCGTTCCTCACAGCGTCTGGTCATACTGGATAATAAAGAGTAGGAGAGAGGAGTGTCTGAGCCTGGCAGGGCCGACATCGTTCCTCACAGCGTCTGGTCATACTGGATAATAAAGAGTAGGAGAGAGGAGTGTCTGAGGCCTGGCAGGGCCGACATCGTTCCTCACAGCGTCTGGTCATACTGGTTAATAAAGAGTAGGAGAGAGGAGTGTCTGAGGCCTGGCAGGGCCGACATCGTTCCTCACAGCGTCTGGTCATACTGGTTAATAAAGAGTAGGAGAGAGGAGTGTCTGAGCCCTGGCAGGGCCGACATCGCTCCTCACAGCGTCTGGTCATACTGGTTAATAAAGAGTAGGAGAGAGGAGTGTCTGAGGCCTGGCAGGGCCGACGTCGTTCCTCACAGCGTCTGGTCATACTGGTTAATAAAGAGTAGGAGAGAGGAGTGTCTGAGCCCTGGCAGGGCCGACATCGTTCCTCACAGCGTCTGGTCATACTGGTTAATAAAGAGTAGGAGAGAGGAGTGTCTGAGGCCTGGCAGGGCCGACATCGTTCCTCACAGCGTCTGGTCATACTGGTTAATAAAGAGTAGGAGAGAGGAGTGTCTGAGGCCTGGCAGGGCCGACATCGTTCCTCACAGCGTCTGGTCATACTGGTTAATAAAGAGTAGGAGAGAGGAGTGTCTGAGGCCTGGCAGGGCCGACGTCGTTCCTCACAGCGTCTGGTCATACTGGTTAATAAAGAGTAGGAGAGAGGAGTGTCTGAGGCCTGGCAGGGCCGACGTCGTTCCTCACAGCGTCTGGTCATACTGGATAATAAAGAGTAGGAGAGAGGAGTGTCTGAGGCCTGGCAGGGCCGACATCGTTCCTCACAGCGTCTGGTCATACTGGTTAATAAAGAGTAGGAGAGAGGAGTGTCTGAGGCCTGGCAGGGCCGACGTCGTTCCTCACAGCGTCTGGTCATACTGGTTAATAAAGAGTAGGAGAGAGGAGTGTCTGAGGCCCTGGCAGGGCCGACATCGTTCCTCACAGCGTCTGGTCATACTGGTTAATAAAGAGTAGGAGAGAGGAGTGTCTGAGCCTGGCAGGGCCGACATCGTTCCTCACAGCGTACTCTCACTAGGAGAGAGGAGTGTCACTCAATACTCCTCACTCACTGGTCACTGGTCTAATAAAGAGTAGGACTCAGTGTCTCACTCACTCACTCACCGACAGCGTCTGGTCATACTGGTTAATAAAGAGTAGGAGAGAGAGTGTCTCCTCACTCACTCACTGGTCATCACTGGTTAATACTCAGTAGGAGACTCACTCACTGGCAGGGCCGACATCGTTCCTCACTGGTCATACTCACTCCTCACTCCACTGGCACACACACGTTCACACACACACTGGTCACACACACACACACAGGCACACACACACACACACACACTCACACACACACACACACACACACACACACACACACACACACACACACACACACACACACACACACACACACACACACACACACACACACACACACACACACACACCAATCCTCAGTGTTCCTCAAGCTCATTCCTAACACGCAGCCTGCCGATCAGACTGACACCTCTAACTGTGAAGTGCAGGGAACACGATACATATTCAATATGTTGACCTTCACTGTTGAGGAATAACATGAGACGATACAATATACACAAGACTGTTACAAAATCAGTTAACACACACACACACACACACACACACACACACACAACACAAAGGTGTTGTTTATTCTGTTCTGTTTCTCTGTCTTAATGATGTCTTCACAGACAGCTTCTGTTGCTGTGTTGGGATGTTATAACCAGTCTGACTGTTCTCCAGGCTGTGAGACGACACAGGAGAGAGAAACAGTCGTTCTCGTGTTGTCTGACTGTTCTCCAGGCTGTGAGACGACATCAGGAGAGAGAAACAGTCGTTCTCGTGTTGTCTGACTGTTCTCCAGGCTGTGGCGACGTCACCAGGAGAGAGAAACAGTCGTTCTCGTGTTGTCTGACTGTTCTCCAGGCTATGAGACGTCGCCAGAGAGAGAAACAGTCGTTCTCGTGTTGTCTGACTGTTCTCCAGGCTATGAGACGACATCAGGAGAGAGAAACAGTCGTTCTCGGGTTGTCTGACTGTTCTCCAGGCTATGAGACGACATCAGGAGAGAGAAACAGTCGTTCTCGTGTTGTCTGACTGTTCTCCAGGCTATGAGACGACATCAGGAGAGAGAAACAGTCATTCTCGTGTTGTCTGACTGTTCTCCAGGCTATGAGACGACATCAGGAGAGAGAAACAGTCATTATCGTGTTGTCTGACTGTTCTCCAGGCTATGAGACGACATCAGGAGAGAGAAACAGTCGTTCTCGTGTTGTCTGACTGTTCTCCAGGCTGTGAGACGACATCAGGAGAGAGAAACAGTCGTTCTCGTGTTGTCTGACTGTTCTCCAGGCTATGAGACGACATCAGGAGAGAGAAACAGTCGTTCTCGTGTTGTCTGACTGTTCTCCAGGCTATGAGACGACATCAGGAGAGAGAAACAGTCGTTCTCGTGTTGTCTGACTGTTCTCCAGGCTGTGAGACGTCACCAGGAGAGAGAAACAGTCGTTCTCGTGTTGTCTGACTGTTCTCCAGGCTGTGAGACGACATCAGGAGAGAGAAACAGTCGTTCTCGTGTTGTCTGACTGTTCTCCAGGCTATGAGACGACATCAGGAGAGAGAAACAGTCGTTCTCGTGTTGTCTGACTGTTCTCCAGGCTATGAGACGACATCAGGAGAGAGAAACAGTCGTTCTCGTGTTGTCTGACTGTTCTCCAGGCTATGAGACGACATCAGGAGAGAGAAACAGTCGTTCTCGTGTTGTCTGACTGTTCTCCAGGCTGTGAGACGACATCAGGAGAGAGAAACAGTCGTTCTCGTGTTGTCTGACTGTTCTCCAGGCTGTGAGACGCCATCAGGAGAGAGAAACAGTTGTTCTCGTGTTGTCTGACTGTTCTCCAGGCTATGAGACGTCATCAGGAGAGAGAAACAGTCGTTCTCGTGTTGTCTGACTGTTCTCCAGGCTGTGAGACGTCATCAGGAGAGAGAAACAGTCGTTCTCGTGTTGTCTGACTGTTCTCCAGGCTGTGAGACGACATCAGGAGAGAGAAACAGTCGTTCTCGTGTTGTCTGACTGTTCTCCAGGCTATGAGACGCCATCAGGAGAGAGAAACAGTCGTTCAACGTGTTGTCTGACCCTACTGTTCTCTCCAGGCTATGAGACGTCACCAGGAGAGAACTCACAGTCGTTCTCGTGTTGTCTGACTGTTCTCCAGGCTATGAGACCGACATCAGGATGAGAGAAACAGTCGTTCTCGTGTTGTCTGACTGTTCTCCAGGCTATGAGATGTCACCAGGAGAGAAACAGTCGTTCTCGTGTTGTCTGACTGTTTCCCTGAACACCATCTCTAATATCACGGGGGGCCTGGTTTGCCTTTTCACCCAGATACCGCTGTGAAATAATGAACTTTTATCTGGAAACCGTTCCAAGTTGTGTTGTTTTCTCTACCTGAAATACCTTTAATGCCGAGTACAGTAGACCTGTGTGGGTGGGCTCTGTCTTTACATTCCACTTTTAATGATGGCTCTGTTAAACCATGGTTTTAATGATGGCTGTGTTAAACCATGTGTTTTAATGATCGCATCTCTGCATGTTAAACCATGTGTTTTAATGACGGATCACCACCTGCTGTTAAACCATGTGTTTTAATGATGGCTGTGTTATGATCTCGGTGCCTCCGGGGAAGGTTGACAACTCCATTGTGTCCTCCTCCCAGAGCGCTGTGTTGTCTGCTGTGTCGTTCTACCTGCTGTGTTATCTGCTGGTTTTAATGTTGGCTGGGTTATCTGCTGTGTTTTAATGACCCCTGTGTTATCAGCTGTGTTATCCGCTGTGTTTTAATTCCCTGTGTCTGTCTGCTGTGTTTTAATGATGGCTGTGTTTTAATGACTGGCTGTGTTGTCTGCTGTGTTGTCTGCTGTGTTATCTGCTGGTTTTAATGATGGCTGTGTTATCAGCTGTGTTTTAATGATGGCTGTGTTATCTGCTCAGTTATCAGCTGTGTTATCTGCTGTGGTTTTAATGATGGCTGTGTTATCAGCTGTGTTATCACTGTGTTTTAAGGAATGGCTGTGTTAAACCATGTGTTTTAATGATGGCTGTGTTATCTGCTGTGTTTTAATGATGGCTGTGTTATCAGCTGTGTTATCTGCTGTGTTTTAATGATGGCTGTGTTATCAGCTGTGTTATCAGTCGCTCTGTCTGTGTTTTAATGTTGGCTGTGTTATCAGCTGTGTTTTAATGATGGCTGTGTTATCAGCTGTGTTATCTGATGTGTTTTAATGATGGCTGTGTTATCAGCTGTGTTATCAGCTGTGTTTTAATGATGGCTGTGTTAAACCATGACTGTTTCAATGATGGCTGTGTTATCTGCTGTGTTATCAGCTGTGTTATAATGATGGCTGTGATCAGCAGTGTGTTTTAATGATGGCTGTGTTATCAGCTGTGTTATCTGCTGTGTTGTCTGCTGTGTTTTAATGATGGCTGTGTTGTCTGCTGTGTTATCAGCTGTGTTATCTGCTGTGTCTTTTAATGGTTTGGCTGTGTTATCTAACATGTTGTCTGGTTCTAGTATGGTTTGGAGAGTCTGTCTAACATGTGATCTGTCGTCTGGTTCTAGTATGGTTTGGAGGGTCTATCTAACATGTTGTCTGTGTCTGGTTCTAGTATGGTTTGGAGGGTCTATCTAACATGTGATCTGGTGTCTGGTTCTAGTATGGTTTGGAGAGATCTGGTGTCTGGTTCTAGTATGGTTTGGGGAGTCTGTCTAACATGTGATCTGTCGTCTGGTTCTAGTATGGTTTGGAGCGTCTGTCTAACATGTGATCTGTCGTCTGGTTCTAGTATGGTTTGGAGCGTCTGTCTAACATGTGATCTGGTGTCTGGTTCTAGTATGGTTTGGAGCGTCTGTCTAACATGTGGTCTGTTGTCTGGTTCTAGTATGGTTTGGAGAGTCTGTCTAACATGTGATCTGTCGTCTGGTTCTAGTATGGTTTGGAGCGTCTGTCTAACATGTGATCTGGTGTCTGGTTCTAGTATGGTTTGGAGCGTCTGTCTAACATGTGATCTGTCGTCTGGTTCTAGTATGGTTTGGAGCGTCTGTCTAACATGTGATCTGTCGTCTGGTTCTAGTATGGGTTGGAGCGTCTATCTAACATGTGATCTGTCGTCTGGTTCTAGTATGGGTTGGAGCGTCTATCTAACATGTGATCTGTCGTCTGGTTCTAGTATGGTTTGGAGCGTCTGTCTAACATGTGATCTGTCGTCTGGTTCTCATGGTTATGGTTCTAGTATGGGTGGGGAGCGTCTGTCTAACATGTGATCTGGTGTCTGGTTCTAGTATGGGTTGGAGCGTCTATCTAACATGTGATCTGGTGTCTGGTTCTAGTATGGTTTGGAGAGTCTGTCTAACATGTGATCTGTCGTCTGGTTCTAGTATGGTTTGGAGCGTCTGTCTAACATGTGATCTGTCGTCTGGTTCTAGTATGGTTTGGAGCGTCTGTCTAACATGTGATCTGGTGTCTGGTTCTAGTATGGTTTGGAGCGTCTGTCTAACATGTGATCTGTCGTCTGGTTCTAGTATGGTTTGGAGAGTCTGTCTAACATGTGATCTGTCGTCTGGTTCTAGTATGGTTTGGAGCGTCTGTCTAACATGTGATCTGTCGTCTGGTTCTAGTATGGTTTGGAGAGTCTGTCTAACATGTGATCTGTCGTCTGGTTCTAGTATGGTTCTAGTATGGTTTGGAGAGTCTGTCTAACATGTGATCTGTCGTCTGGTTCTAGTATGGTTTGGAGCGTCTATCTAACATGTGATCTGTCGTCTGGTTCTAGTATGGTTTGGAGCGTCTATCTAACATGTGATCTGTCGTCTGGTTCTAGTATGGTTTGGAGAGTCTGTCTAACATGTGATCTGTCGTCTGGTTCTAGTATGGTTTGGAGAGTCTGTCTAACATGTGATCTGTCGTCTGGTTCTAGTATGGTTTGGAGAGTCTGTCTAACATGTGATCTGTCGTCTGGTTCTAGTATGGTTTGGAGAGTCTGTCTAACATGTGATCTGTCGTCTGGTTCTAGTATGGTTTGGAGCGTCTATCTAACATGTGATCTGTCGTCTGGTTCTAGTATGGTTTGGAGAGTCTGTCTAACATGTGATCTGTCGTCTGGTTCTAGTATGGTTTGGAGCGTCTATCTAACATGTGATCTGGTGTCTGGTTCTAGTATGGTTTGGAGAGTCTGTCTAACATGTGATCTGGTGTCTGGTTCTAGTATGGTTTGGAGAGTCTGTCTAACATGTGATCTGTCGTCTGGTTCTAGTATGGTTCTAGTATGGTTTGGAGCGTCTGTCTAACATGTGATCTGTCGTCTGGTTCTAGTATGGTTTGGAGCGTCTGTCTAACATGTGATCTGTCGTCTGGTTCGGAGAGTCTGTCTTACATGTGATCTGTCGTCTGGTTCTAGTATGGGTTGGAGCGTCTGTCTAACATGTGATCTGTCGTCTGGTTCTAGTATGGTTTGGAGCGTCTGTCTAACATGTGATCTGTCGTCTGGTTCTAGTATGGTTTGGAGAGTCTGTCTAACATGTGATCTGTCGTCTGGTTCTAGTATGGTTTGGAGCGTATCCTGTCAGAGGAGAAGTGTCTGACCCTGTTGGCCCGAGCTATCGACCCCACCCAGCCCGCCATGATGACGGACGTGGTCAAGCTGCTGTCAGCCATCTGCATTGTGGGCGAGGAGAACACGTAAGGTCCCCATCCCTGCTTCACTCTGCCCTCAACATGACTTCCTCTAGCTGGCCTCTGTTCTCCTTCACCTGTCCTCCATCACCCATGTTATCTATCCTCTGTTCTCCTCCACCTGTCCTCCATCACCCATGTTATCTGTCCTCTGTTCTCCTCCATCACCCATGTTATCTATCCTCTGTTCTCCTCCATCACCCATGTTATCTATCCTCTGTTCTCCTCCATCACCCATGTTATCTATCCTCTGTTCTCCTCCATCACCCATGTTATCTATCCTCTGTTCTCCTCCATCACCCATGTTATCTATCCTCTGTTCTCCTCCATCACCCATGTTATCTATCCTCTGTTCTCCTCCATCACCCATGTTATCTATCCTCTGTTCTCCTCCATCACCCATGTTATCTATCCTCTGTTCTCCTCCATCACCCATGTTATCTATCCCCTGTTCTCCTCCATCACCCATGTTATCTATCCCCTGTTCTCCTCCATCACCCATGTTATCTATCCTCTGTTCTCCTCCACCTGTCCTCCATCACCCATGTTATCTATCCTCTGTTCTCCTCCATCACCCATGTTATCTATCCTCTGTTCTCCTCCATCACCCATGTTATCTATCCCCTGTTCTCCTCCATCACCCATGTTATCTATCCCCTGTTCTCCTCCATCACCCATGTTATCTATCCCCTGTTCTCCTCCATCACCCATGTTATCTATCCCCTGTTCTCCTCCACCTGTCCTCCATCACCCATGTTATCTATCCTCTGTTCTCCTCCATCACCCATGTTATCTATCCTCTGTTCTCCTCCACCTGTCCTCCATCACCCATGTTATCTATCCTCTGTTCTCCTCCATCACCCATGTTATCTATCCTCTGTTCTCCTCCATCACCCATGTTATCTATCCCCTGTTCTCCTCCATCACCCATGTTATCTATCCTCTGTTCTCCTCCATCACCCATGTTATCTATCCCCTGTTCTCCTCCATCACCCATGTTATCTATCCCCTGTTCTCCTCCATCACCCATGTTATCTATCCCTGTTCTCCTCCATCACCCATGTTATCTATCCCCTGTTCTCCTCCATCACCCATGTTATCTATCCCCTGTTCTCCTCCATCACCCATGTTATCTATCCTCTGTTCTCCTCCATCACCCATGTTATCTATCCCCTGTTCTCCTCCATCACCCATGTTATCTATCCTCTGTTCTCCTCCATCACCCATGTTATCTATCCTCTGTTCTCCTCCATCACCCATGTTATCTATCCCCTGTTCTCCTCCACCTGTCCTCCATCACCCATGTTATCTATCCCCTGTTCTCCTCCACCTGTCCTCCATCACCCATGTTATCTATCCCCTGTTCTCCTCCATCACCCATGTTATCTATCCCCTGTTCTCCTCCATCACCCATGTTATCTATCCTCTGTTCTCCTCCATCACCCATGTTATCTATCCTCTGTTCTCCTCCATCACCCATGTTATCTATCCCCTGTTCTCCTCCATCACCCATGTTATCTATCCTCTGTTCTCCTCCATCACCCATGTTATCTATCCCCTGTTCTCCTCCATCACCCATGTTATCTATCCCCTGTTCTCCTCCATCACCCATGTTATCTATCCTCTGTTCTCCTCCATCACCCATGTTATCTATCCCCTGTTCTCCTCCACCTGTCCTCCATCACCCATGTTATCTATCCTCTGTTCTCCTCCATCACCCATGTTATCTATCCCCTGTTCTCCTCCACCTGTCCTCCATCACCCATGTTATCTATCCCTGTTCTCCTCCATCACCCATGTTATCTATCCCCTGTTCTCCTCCACCTGTCCTCCATCACCCATGTTATCTATCCCCTGTTCTCCTCCATCACCCATGTTATCTATCCCCTGTTCTCCTCCACCTGTCCTCCATCACCCATGTTATCTATCCTCTGTTCTCCTCCATCACCCATGTTATCTATCCCCTGTTCTCCTCCATCACCCATGTTATCTATCCCCTGTTCTCCTCCATCACCCATGTTATCTATCCCCTGTTCTCCTCCATCACCCATGTTATCTATCCTCTGTTCTCCTCCATCACCCATGTTATCTATCCCCTGTTCTCCTCCACCTGTCCTCCATCACCCATGTTATCTATCCTCTGTTCTCCTCCATCACCCATGTTATCTATCCTCTGTTCTCCTCCATCACCCATGTTATCTATCCCCTGTTCTCCTCCATCACCCATGTTATCTATCCTCTGTTCTCCTCCATCACCCATGTTATCTATCCTCTGTTCTCCTCCATCACCCATGTTATCTATCCTCTGTTCTCCTCCATCACCCATGTTATCTATCCTCTGTTCTCCTCCATCACCCATGTTATCTATCCCCTGTTCTCCTCCATCACCCATGTTATCTATCCTCTGTTCTCCTCCATCACCCATGTTATCTATCCTCTGTTCTCCTCCATCACCCATGTTATCTATCCTCTGTTCTCCTCCATCACCCATGTTATCTATCCCCTGTTCTCCTCCATCACCCATGTTATCTATCCTCTGTTCTCCTCCATCACCCATGTTATCTATCCTCTGTTCTCCTCCATCACCCATGTTATCTATCCTCTGTTCTCCTCCATCACCCATGTTATCTATCCTCTGTTCTCCTCCATCACCCATGTTATCTATCCCCTGTTCTCCTCCATCACCCATGTTATCTATCCCCTGTTCTCCTCCACCTGTCCTCCATCACCCATGTTATCTATCCCCTGTTCTCCTCCATCACCCATGTTATCTATCCCCTGTTCTCCTCCACCTGTCCTCCATCACCCATGTTATCTATCCTCTGTTCTCCTCCATCACCCATGTTATCTATCTTCTGTTCTCCTCCATCACCCATGTTATCTATCCCCTGTTCTCCTCCATCACCCATGTTATCTATCCCCTGTTCTCCTCCATCACCCATGTTATCTATCCCCTGTTCTCCTCCATCACCCATGTTATCTATCCCCTGTTCTCCTCCACCTGTCCTCCATCACCCATGTTCTCCATCTCTCTCCTCTCTCTCCTGCTTATCTTCCTCTACCTGATGTACACGTGGTGGAGAACCAGCTAAATGGTAAAACTCATCCACATCGAGTCCATGATCATGGACCTGTTTAAAGTCTGACTACAGTACAGTTGAACAGGCTGAGGGTCAGTTGGCAGAGAGCTAGAGTTGTAGACAGTTGGCAGAGAGCTGGAGTCGTAGACAGAAAGACAGTTGGCAGAGAGCTAGAGTTGTAGACAGTTGGCAGAGAGCTAGAGTCATAGACAGAAAGACAGTTGGCAGAGAGCTGGAGTCGTAGACAGTTGGCAGAGAGCTGGAGTCATAGACAGAAAGACAGTTGGCAGAGAGCTGGAGTCGTAGACAGAAAGACAGTTGGCAGAGAGCTGGAGTCATAGACAGAAAGACAGTTGGCAGAGAGCTGGAGTCATAGACAGAAAGACAGTTGGCAGAGAGCTGGAGTCATAGACAGAAAGACAGTTGGCAGAGAGCTGGAGTCATAGACAGAAAGACAGTTGGCAGAGAGCTGGAGTCATAGACAGAAAGACAGTTGGCAGAGAGCTGGAGTCATAGACAGAAAGACAGTTGGCAGAGACCTAGAGTCATAGACAGAAGGACAGTTGGCAGAGAGCTGGAGTCGTAGACAGAAAGACAGTTGGCAGAGAGCTGGAGTCATAGACAGATGGACAGTTCCCCAGGTGGAGTCATAGACAGAAGGACAAATCCCCTAGGTGGAGTCATAGACAGATGGACAAATCCCTAGGTGGAGTCATAGACAGATGGACAGAGAGGTGGAGTCATAGACAGATGGACAAATCCCCAGAGGTGGAGTCATAGACAGAAGGACAAATCCAGAGAGTGGAGTCAGAAGACAGATGGACAAATCCCCTAGGTGGAGTCATAGACAGATGGACAAATCCCCTAGGTGGAGTCATAGACAGATGGACAAATCCCCTAGGTGGAGTCATAGACAGATGGACAAAGCCCTAGTAGACAGTTGGCAGAGGTGAAGTCATAGACAGATGGACAAATCCCAGAGGTGGAGTCATAGACAGAAAGACAGTTGGCAGAGAGCTGGAGTCATAGACAGAAGGACAGTTGGCAGAGAGTTAGTCGTAGACAGAAAGACAGTTGGCAGAGAGCTGGAGTCGTAGACAGAAAGACAGTTGGCAGAGAGCTGGAGTCGTAGACAGAAAGACAGTTGGCAGAGAGCTGGAGTCGTAGACAGAAGGACAGTTGGCAGAGAGCTGGAGTCATAGACAGAAAGACAGTTGGCAGAGAGCTGGAGTCGTAGACAGAAGGACAGTTGGCAGAGAGCTGGAGTCAGACAGAAAGACAGTTGGCAGAGAGCTGGAGTCATAGACAGAAAGACAGTTGGCAGAGAGTTAGAGTCATAGACTGAAAGACAGTTGGCAGAGAGTTAGAGTCATAGACAGAAAGACAGTTGGCAAAGAGCTGGAGTCATAGACAGAAGGACAGTTGGCAGAGAGCTGGAGTCAAAGACAGAGAAAGACAGTTGGCAGAGAGCTGGAGTTATAGACAGAAAGACAGTTGGCAGAGAGCTAGAGTCATAGACAGTTGGCAGAGAGCTGGAGTCATAGACAGAAGGACAGTTGGCAGAGAGCTGGAGTCATAGACAGAAAGACAGTTGGCAGAGAGCTGGAGTCATAGACAGAAGGACAGTTGGCAGAGAGCTGGAGTCATAGACAGAAGGACAGTTGGCAGAGAGCTAGCGTCATAGACAGAAAGACAGTTGGCAGAGAGCTGGAGTCATACACATTTGACAGAGAGCTAGAGTCGTAGACAGAAAGACAGTTGGCAGAGAGCTGGAGTCATAGACAGAAAGACAGTTGGCAGAGAGCTGGAGTCGTAGACAGAAAGACAGTTGGCAGAGAGCTGGAGTCATAGACAGAAAGACAGTTGGCAGAGAGCTGGAGTCATAGACAGAAAGACAGTTGGCAGAGAGCTGGAGTCGTAGACAGAAAGACAGTTGGCAGAGAGCTGGAGTCGTAGACAGAAAGACAGTTGGCAGAGAGCTAGAGTCGTAGACAGAAAGACAGTTGGCAGAGAGCTGGAGTCATAGACAGAAAGACAGTTGGCAGAGAGCTGGAGTCGTAGACAGAAAGACAGTTGGCAGAGAGCTGGAGTCGTAGACAGAAAGACAGTTGGCAGAGAGCTGGAGTCATAGACAGAAAGACAGTTGGCAGAGAGCTGGAGTCGTAGACAGAAAGACAGTTGGCAGAGAGCTGGAGTCATAGACAGAAAGACAGTTGGCAGAGAGCTGGAGTCGTAGACAGAAAGACAGTTGGCAGAGAGCTGGAGTCGTAGACAGAAAGACGAGTTGGCAGAGAGCTGGAGTCGTAGACAGAAAGACGGTTGGCAGAGAGCTGGAGTCGTAGACAGAAAGACAGTTGGCAGAGAGCTGGAGTCATAGACAGAAAGACAGTTGGCAGAGAGCTGGAGTCATAGACAGAAAGACAGTTGGCAGAGAGCTGGAGTCGTAGACAGAAAAACAGTAGGCAGAGAGCTGGAGTCATAGACAGATGGCAGAGAGCTGGAGTCATAGACAGAAAGACAGTTGGCAGAGAGCTAGAGTCGTAGACAGAAAGACAGTTGGCAGAGAGCTGGAGTCATAGACAGAAAGACAGTTGGCAGAGAGCTGGAGTCGTAGACAGAAAGACAGTTGGCAGAGACCAAGAGTCATAGACAGAAGGACAGTTGGCAGAGAGCTGGAGTCGTAGACAGAAAGACAGTTGGCAGAGAGCTGGAGTCGTAGACAGAAAGACAGTAGGCAGAGAGCTGGAGTCGTAGACAGATGGCAGAGGCTGGAGTCATAGACAGAAAGACAGTAGGCAGAGAGCTGGAGTCGAAAGACAGATGGCAGAGAGCTGGAGTCGTAGACAGAAAGACAGTAGGCAGAGAGCTGGAGTCGTAGACAGACAGATGGCAGAGAGCTGGAGTCGTAGACAGAAAGACAGTTGGCAGAGAGCTGGAGTCGTAGACAGAAAGACAGTAGGCAGAGAGCTGGAGTCGTAGACAGAAAGACAGTTGGCAGAGAGCTGGAGTCGTAGACAGAAAGACAGTTGGCAGAGAGCTGGAGTCGTAGACAGAAAGACAGTTGGCAGAGAGCTGGAGTCGTAGACAGAAGGACAGTTGGCAGAGAGCTGAGTAGTAGACAGAAAGACAGTTGGCAGAGAGCTGGAGTCGTAGACAGAAAGACAGTTGGCAGAGAGCTGTAGTAGTAGACAGAAAGACAGTTGGCAGAGAGCTGGAGTCATAGACAGAAAGACAGTTGGCAGAGAGCTGTAGTAGTAGACAGAAGGACAGTTGGCAGAGAGCTAGAGTCATAGACAGATGGACAAATCCCCTAGGTGGAGTCATAGACAGAAAGACAGTTGGCAGAGAGCTGGAGTCATAGACAGATGGACAAATGCCCTAGGTGGAGTCATAGACAGATGGACAAATGCCCTAGGTGGAGTCATAGACAGATGGACAAATCCCTAGGTGGAGTCATAGACAGATGGACAAATCCCTAGGTGGAGTCATAGACAGATGGACAAATCCCTAGGTGGAGTCATAGACAGATGGACAAATCCCTAGGTGAAGTCATAGACAGATGGACAAATCCCTAGGTGGAGTCATAGACAGATGGACAAATCCCTAGGTGGAGTCATAGACAGATGGACAAATCCCTAGGTGAAGTCATAGACAGATGGACAAATCCCCTAGGTGGAGTCATAGACAGATGGACAAATCCCCTAGGTGGAGTCATAGACAGATGGACAAATCCCTAGGTGGAGTCATAGACAGATGGACAAATCCCCTAGGTGGAGTCATAGACAGATGGACAAATCCCTAGGTGGAGTCATAGACAGATGGACAAATCCCCTAGGTGGAGTCATAGACAGATGGACAAATCCCTAGGTGGAGTCATAGACAGATGGACAAATCCCTAGGTGGAGTCATAGACAGAAGGACAAATCCCTAGGTGGAGTCATAGACAGATGGACAAATCCCTAGGTGGAGTCATAGACAGATGGACAAATCCCCTAGGTGGAGTCATAGACAGATGGACAAATCCCCTAGGTGGAGTCATAGACAGATGGACAAATCCCTAGGTGAAGTCATAGACAGATGGACAAATCCCTAGGTGGAGTCATAGACAGAAAGACAGTTGGCAGAGAGCTCGAGTCATAGACAGAAGGACAGTTGGCAGAGAGTTAGAGTCGTAGACAGAAAGACAGTTGGCAGAGAGCTAGAGTCGTAGACAGAAAGACAGTTGGCAGAGAGCTGGAGTCGTAGACAGAAAGACAGTTGGCAGAGAGCTGGAGTCGTAGACAGAAGGACAGTTGGCAGAGAGCTGGAGTCATAGACAGAAAGACAGTTGGCAGAGAGCTAGAGTCATAGACAGAAGGACAGTTGGCAGAGAGCTGGAGTCGTAGACAGAAAGACAGTTGGCAGAGAGCTGGAGTCATAGACAGAAAGACAGTTGGCAGAGAGTTAGAGTCATAGACAGAAAGACAGTTGGCAGAGAGTTAGAGTCATAGACAGAAAGACAGTTGGCAAAGAGCTGGAGTCATAGACAGAAGGACAGTTGGCAGAGAGCTGGAGTCAAAGACAGAAAGACAGTTGGCAGAGAGCTGGAGTTATAGACAGAAAGACAGTTGGCAGAGAGCTAGAGTCATAGACAGTTGGCAGAGAGCTGGAGTCATAGACAGAAGGACAGTTGGCAGAGAGCTGGAGTCGTAGACAGAAAGACAGTTGGCAGAGAGCTGGAGTCGTAGACAGAAGGACAGTTGGCAGAGAGCTCGAGTCATAGACAGAAGGACAGTTGGCAGAGAGCTAGCGTCATAGACAGAAAGACAGTTGGCAGAGAGCTGGAGTCATACACATTTGACAGAGAGCTAGAGTCGTAGACAGAAAGACAGTTGGCAGAGAGCTGGAGTCGTAGACAGAAAGACAGTTGGCAGAGAGCTGGAGTCGTAGACAGTTGGCAGAGAGCTGGAGTCATAGACAGAAAGACAGTTGGCAGAGAGCTGGAGTCGTAGACAGAAAGACAGTTGGCAGAGAGCTGGAGTCGTAGACAGAAAGACAGTTGGCAGAGAGCTGGAGTCGTAGACAGAAAGACAGTTGGCAGAGAGCTGGAGTCGTAGACAGAAAGACAGTTGGCAGAGAGCTGGAGTCGTAGACAGAAAGACAGTTGGCAGAGAGCTGGAGTCGTAGACAGAAAGACAGTTGGCAGAGAGCTGGAGTCGTAGACAGAAAGACAGTTGGCAGAGAGCTGGAGTCGTAGACAGAAAGACAGTTGGCAGAGAGCTGGAGTCGTAGACAGAAAGACAGTTGGCAGAGAGCTGGAGTCGTAGACAGAAAGACAGTTGGCAGAGAGCTGGAGTCATAGACAGAAAGACAGTTGGCAGAGAGCTGGAGTCATAGACAGAAAGACAGTTGGCAGAGAGCTGGAGTCGTAGACAGAAAGACAGTTGGCAGAGAGCTGGAGTCGTAGACAGATGGCAGAGAGCTGGAGTCGTAGACAGAAAGACAGTTGGCAGAGAGCTAGAGTCGTAGACAGAAAGACAGTTGGCAGAGAGCTGGAGTCGTAGACAGAAAGACAGTTGGCAGAGAGCTGGAGTCGTAGACAGAAAGACAGTTGGCAGAGACCAAGAGTCATAGACAGAAGGACAGTTGGCAGAGAGCTCAGTCGTAGACAGAAAGACAGTTGGCAGAGAGCTGGAGTCGTAGACAGAAAGACAGTAGGCAGAGAGCTGGAGTCGTAGACAGATGGCAGAGGCTGGAGTCATAGACAGAAAGACAGTAGGCAGAGAGCTGGAGTCGTAGACAGATGGCAGAGAGCTGGAGTCGTAGACAGAAAGACAGTAGGCAGAGAGCTGGAGTCGTAGACAGTTGGCAGAGAGCTGGAGTCGTAGACAGAAAGACAGTTGGCAGAGAGCTGGAGTCGTAGACAGAAAGACAGTTGGCAGAGAGCTGGAGTCGTAGACAGAAAGACAGTTGGCAGAGAGCTGGAGTCGTAGACAGAAAGACAGTTGGCAGAGAGCTGGAGTCATAGACAGAAGGACAGTTGGCAGAGAGCTGTAGTAGTAGACAGAAAGACAGTTGGCAGAGAGCTGGAGTCGTAGACAGAAAGACAGTTGGCAGAGAGCTGTAGTAGTAGACAGAAAGACAGTTGGCAGAGAGCTGGAGTCGTAGACAGAAAGACAGTTGGCAGAGAGCTAGAGTCATAGACAGAAGGACAGTTGGCAGAGAGCTGGAGTCATAGACAGATGGACAAATCCCCTAGGTGGAGTCATAGACAGAAAGACAGTAGGCAGAGAGCTGGAGTCATAGACAGATGGACAAATCCCCTAGGTGGAGTCATAGACAGATGGACAAATCCCCTAGGTGGAGTCATAGACAGATGGACAAATCCCCTAGGTGGAGTCATAGACAGATGGACAAATCCCCTAGGTGGAGTCATAGACAGATGGACAAATCCCCTAGGTGAAGTCATAGACAGATGGACAAATCCCCTAGGTGGAGTCATAGACAGATGGACAAATCCCCTAGGTGGAGTCATAGACAGATGGACAAATCCCCTAGGTGAAGTCATAGACAGATGGACAAATCCCCTAGGTGGAGTCATAGACAGATGGACAAATCCCCTAGGTGGAGTCATAGACAGATGGACAAATCCCCTAGGTGGAGTCATAGACAGATGGACAAATCCCCTAGGTGGAGTCGTAGACAGATGGACAAATCTCTAGGTGGAGTCATAGACAGATGGACAAATCCCCTAGGTGGAGTCATAGACAGATGGACAAATCCCCTAGGTGGAGTCATAGACAGATGGACAAATCCCCTAGGTGGAGTCATAGACAGAAGGACAAATCCCTAGGTGGAGTCATAGACAGATGGACAAATCCCCTAGGTGGAGTCATAGACAGATGGACAAATCCCTAGGTGGAGTCATAGACAGATGGACAAATCCCCTAGGTGGAGTCATAGACAGATGGACAAATCCCCTAGGTGAAGTCATAGACAGATGGACAAATCCCCTAGGTGGAGTCATAGACAGAAAGACATGGACAAAGTCATAGACAGAAGGACAGTTGGCTAGGTGGAGTCATAGACAGAAAGACAGTTGGCAGAGAGCTGGAGTCATAGACAGAAAGACAGTTGGCAGAGAGAGTCATAGACAGATGGAGTCGTGGAGTCAGAAGAGACAGTTGGCAGAGAGCTGGAGTCATAGACAGAAATGGACAGTTGGCAGAGAGCTGGAGTCATAGACAGATGGACAGTTGGCAGAGAGCTGGAGTCATAGACAGAAGGACAGTTGGCAGAGAGCTGGAGTCGTAGACAGAAGGACAGTTGGCAGAGAGCTGGAGTCATAGACAGAAAGACAGTTGGCAGAGAGTTAGAGTCATAGACAGAAAGACAGTTGGCAGAGAGCTAGAGTCATAGACAGAAAGACAGTTGGCAGAGAGCTGGAGTCATAGACAGATGGACAGTTGGCAGAGAGCTGGAGTCATAGACAGAAAGACAGTTGGCAGAGAGCTGGAGTCATAGACAGAAAGACAGTTGGCAGAGCTAGAGAGCAAAGACAGTTGGAGAGCTGGAGTCATAGACAGAAGGACAGTTGGCAGAGAGCTGGAGTCAAAGACAGCAGAGAGCAGTTAGACAGAGACAGTTGGCAGAGCTGGAGTCATAGACAGAAGGACAGTTGGCAGAGAGCTGAGTCAGACAGAGACAGAAGTCATAGACAGTTGGCAGAGAGCTGGAGTCATAGACAGGACAGTTGGCAGAGAGCTGGAGTCATAGACAGAAAGACAGTTGGCAGAGAGCTGGAGTCATAGACAGAAAGACAGTTGGCAGAGAGCTGGAGTCATAGACAGAAAGACAGTTGGCAGAGAGCTGAGTCATAGACAGAAAGACAGTTGGCAGAGAGCTGGAGTCATAGACAGAAAGACAGTTGGCAGAGAGCTGGATAGACAGAAAGACAGTTGGCAGAGAGAGTCAGAGACAGTTGGCAGAGAGCTGGAGTCGTAGACAGAAAGACAGTTGGCAGAGAGCTGGAGTCGTAGACAGAAAGACAGTTGGCAGAGAGCTGGAGTCGTAGACAGAAAGACAGAAAGACAGTTGGCAGAGAGCTGGAGTCATAGACAGAAAGACAGTTGGCAGAGAGCTGGAGTCATAGACAGAAAGACAGTTGGCAGAGAGCTGGAGTCAGAAAGACAGAAAGACAGTTGGCAGAGAGCTGGAGTCAGATGGACAGAAAGAGTCATACAGTTGGCAGAGAGCTGGAGTCGTAGACAGAAAGACAGTTGGCAGAGAGCTGGAGATGGCAGAGAGCTAGGTAGACAGAAAGACAGTTGGCAGAGAGCTGGAGTCATAGACAGAAAGACAGTTGGCAGAGAGCTGGAGTCATAGACAGAAAGACAGTTGGCAGAGAGCTGGAGTCATAGACAGAAAAACAGTGGAGTCATAGACAGATGGACAGAGGCTGGAGTCATAGACTGGAGGTGGAGTCAGAGATGGCTGGAGTCATAGACAGATGGAAAACAGGTTGGCAGAGAGCTGGAGTCATAGACAGAAAGACAGTTGGCAGAGAGCTAGGTGGAGTCATAGACAGATGGAAGACAGTTGAGTCAGACAGATGGACAGCTAGGTGGAGTCATAGACAGAGAGAGACAGATGGACAAATCCCTAGGTGGAGTCATAGACAGATGGACAGAAAGACAGTTGGCAGAGAGCTGGAGTCATAGACAGAAAGACAGTTGGCAGAGAGCTGGAGTCATAGACAGAAAGACAGTTGGCAGAGAGCTGGAGTCATAGACAGAAAGACAGTTGGCAGAGAGCTGGAGTCGTAGACAGAAAGACAGTTGGCAGAGAGCTGGAGTCGTAGACAGAAAGACAGTTAGGCTGGAGTCATAGACAGAAAGACAGTAGGCAGAGAGCTGGAGTCGAAGACAGATGGCAGAGAGCTGGAGTCGTAGACAGAAAGGTGGGCAGAGACAGTAGGCAGAGAGCTGGAGTCGTAGACAGATGACAGAGGTGGAGTCGTAGACAGATGGCAGAGAGAGCTGGAGTCGTAGACAGAAAGACAGTTGGCAGAGAGCTGGAGTCGTAGACAGAAGGAGCAGTTAGACAGAAGGAGCTGTAGTAGTAGACAGAAAGACAGTTGGCAGAGAGCTGGAGTGACAGACAGAAAGACAGTTGGCAGAGAGCTGTAGTAGTAGACAGAAAGACAGTTGGCAGAGAGCTGGAGTCATAGACAGAAAGACAGTTGGCAGAGAGCTGGAGTAGTAGACAGAAAGACAGTTGGCAGAGAGCTAGAGTCGTAGACAGATGGACAAATCCCCGCAGAGAGTGGAGTCATAGACAGAAAGACAGTTGGCAGAGAGCTGTAGTAGTAGACAGATGGACAAATCCCAGAGGCTGGAGTCATAGACAGAGACAAATCCCCTAGGTGGAGTAGTAGACAGAAAGACAGATGGACAGAGAGCTGGAGTCATAGACAGATGGAGACAGATGGACAGATGGACAAATCCCCTAAGTGGAGTAGACAGATGGACAAATCCCAGTTGGCAGGAGCTGGAGTCATAGACAGATGGACAAATCCCCTAGACAGATGAAGACAGGCAGGAGTCATAGACAGAAAGACAAATCCCCTAGAGTGGAGTCAGAGTCAGAAAGACAGTTGGCAGATGAGCTGGAATCCCTAGGTGGAGGTAGACAGTCATAGACAGATGGACAAATCCCCTAGGTGGAGTCATAGACAGATGGACAAATCCCCTAGGTGGAGTCATAGACAGATGGACAAATCCCCTAGGTGAGAGTCATAGACAGATGGACAAATCCCCCCTAGGTGGAGTCATAGACAGAAAGACAGATGGAGAGAGCTGGAGTCATAGACCCTAGGTGGAGTCATAGACAGATGGACAAATCCCCTAGGTGGAGTCATAGACAGATGGACAAATCCCTAGGTGGAGTCATAGACAGATGGACAAATCCCCTAGGTGGAGTCATAGACAGATGGACAAATCCCTAGGTGGAGTCATAGACAGATGGACAAATCCCCTAGGTGGAGTCATAGACAGATGGACAAATCCCTAGGTGGAGTCATAGACAGATGGACAAATCCCCTAGGTGGAGTCATAGACAGATGGACAAATCCCCTAGGTGGAGTCATAGACAGATGGACAAATCCCTAGGTGGAGTCATAGACAGATGGACAAATCCCCTAGGTGGAGTCATAGACAGATGGACAAATCCCCTAGGTGGAGTCATAGACAGATGGACAAATCCCTAGGTGGAGTCATAGACAGATGGACAAATCCCCTAGGTGGAGTCATAGACAGATGGACAAATCCCCTAGGTGGAGTCATAGACAGATGGACAAATCCCCTAGGTGGAGTCATAGACAGATGGACAAATCCCCTAGGTGGAGTCATAGACAGATGGACAAATCCCCTAGGTGGAGTCATAGACAGATGGACAAATCCCCTAGGTGGAGTCATAGACAGATGGACTAATCCCCTAGGTGGAGTCATAGACAGATGGACAAATCCCCTAGGTGGAGTCATAGACAGATGGACAAATCCCCTAGGTGGAGTCATAGACAGATGGACAAATCCCCTAGGTGGAGTCATAGACAGATGGACTAATCCCCTAGGTGGAGTCATAGACAGATGGACAAATCCCCTAGGTGGAGTCATAGACAGATGGACAAATCCCCTAGGTGGAGTCATAGACAGATGGACAAATCCCCTAGGTGGAGTCATAGACAGATGGACAAATCCCCTAGGTGGAGTCATAGACAGATGGACAAATCCCCTAGGTGGAGTCATAGACAGATGGACAAATCCCTAGGTGGAGTCATAGACAGATGGACAAATCCCCTAGGTGGAGTCATAGACAGATGGACAAATCCCCTAGGTGGAGTCATAGACAGATGGACAAATCCCTAGGTGGAGTCATAGACAGATGGACAAATCCCCTAGGTGGAGTCATAGACAGATGGACAAATCCCCTAGGTGGAGTCATAGACAGATGGACAAATCCCTAGGTGGAGTCATAGACAGATGGACAAATCCCCTAGGTGGAGTCATAGACAGATGGACAAATCCCTAGGTGGAGTCATAGACAGATGGACAAATCCCCTAGGTGGAGTCATAGACAGATGGACAAAAGGTGGAGTCATAGACAGATGGACAAATCCCCTAGGTGGAGTCATAGACAGATGGACAAATCCCCTAGGTGGAGTCATAGACAGATGGACAAATCCCTAGGTGGAGTCATAGACAGATGGACAAATAGGGACAAATGGACAAATCCCTAGGTGGAGTCATAGACAGATGGACAAATCCCCTAGGTGGAGTCATAGACAGATGGACAAATCCCCTAGGTGGAGTCATAGACAGATGGACAAATCCCCTAGGTGGAGTCATAGACAGATGGACAAATCCCCTAGGTGGAGTCATAGACAGATGGACAAATCCCCTAGGTGGAGTCATAGACAGATGGACAAATCCCCTAGGTGGAGTCATAGACAGATGGACAAATCCCCTAGGTGGAGTCATAGACAGATGGACAAATCCCCTAGGTGGAGTCATAGACAGATGGACAAATCCCCTAGGTGGAGTCATAGACAGATGGACAAATCCCCTAGGTGGAGTCATAGACAGATGGACAAATCCCCTAGGTGGAGTCATAGACAGATGGACAAATCCCCTAGGTGGAGTCATAGACAGATGGACAAATCCCCTAGGTGGAGTCATAGACAGATGGACAAATCCCCTAGGTGGAGTCATAGACAGATGGACAAATCCCCTAGGTGGAGTCATAGACAGATGGACAAATCCCTAGGTGGAGTCATAGACAGATGGACAAATCCCCTAGGTGGAGTCATAGACAGATGGACAAATCCCTAGGTGGAGTCATAGACAGATGGACAAATCCCCTAGGTGGAGTCATAGACAGATGGACAAATCCCCTAGGTGAGTCATAGACAGATGGACAAATCCCCTAGGTGGAGTCATAGACAGATGGACAAATCCCTAGGTGGAGTCATAGACAGATGGACAAATCCCCTAGGTGGAGTCATAGACAGATGGACAAATCCCCTAGGTGGAGTCATAGACAGATGGACAAATCCCCTAGGTGAGTCATAGACAGATGGACAAATCCCCTAGGTGGAGTCATAGACAGATGGACAAATCCCCTAGGTGGAGTCATAGACAGATGGACAAATCCCTAGGTGGAGTCATAGACAGATGGACAAATAGACAGATGGACCCTAGGTGGAGTCATAGACAGATGGACAAATCCCCTAGGTGGAGTCATAGACAGATGGACAAATCCCCTAGGTGGAGTCATAGACAGATGGACAAATCCCCTAGGTGGAGTCATAGACAGATGGACAAATCCCCTAGGTGGAGTCATAGACAGATGGACAAATCCCCTAGGTGGAGTCATAGACAGATGGACAAATCCCCTAGGTGGAGTCATAGACAGATGGACAAATCCCCTAGGTGGAGTCATAGACAGATGGACAAATCCCTAGGTGGAGTCATAGACAGGATGGACAAATCCCTAGGTGGAGTCATAGACAGATGGACAAATCCCCTAGGTGGAGTCATAGACAGATGGACAGGGTGAAATAGACCCCTAGGTGGAGTCATAGACAGATGGACAAATCCCCTAGGTGGAGTCATAGACAGATGGACAAAACCCCAGGGGTGGAGTCATAGACAGAGGACAAATCCCCTAGGTGGAGTCATGGTGACAGATGGACTAATCCCCTAGGTGGAGTCATAGACAGATGGACAAATCCTCTAGGTGGAGTCATAGACAGATGGACAAATCCCCTAGGTGGAGTCATAGACAGATGGACAAATCCCTAGGTGGAGTCATAGACAGATGGACAAATCCCCAGGTGGAGTCATAGACAGATGGACAGAAGGATCCCCTAGGTGGAGTCATAGACAGATGGACAAATCCCCTAGGTGGAGTCATAGACAGATGGACAAATCCCCTAGGTGGAGTCATAGACAGATGGACAAATCCCCTAGGTGAGTCATAGACAGATGGACAAATCCCCCTAGGTGGAGTCA
>NW_026290387.1:0-1995 GCF_023373465.1 Oncorhynchus keta
AGTAGTAGTATCAACCTCTACAGTAGTAGTAGTAGTATCAACCCTCTACGTAGTAGTAGTAGTATCAACCCTCTACAGTAGTAGTAGTAGTATCAACCCTCTACAGTAGTAGTAGTAGTATCAACCCTCTACAGTAGTAGTAGTAGTATCAACCCTCTACAGTAGCAGTAGTAGTATCAACCCTCTACAGTAGTAGTAGTAGTATCAACCCTCTACAGTAGCAGTAGTAGTATCAACCCTCTACAGTAGTAGTAGTAGTATCATCCCTCTACAGTAGCAGTAGTAGTATCATCCCTCTACAGTAGTAGTAGTAGTATCATCCCTCTACAGTAGTAGTAGTATCAACCCTCTACAGTAGTAGTAGTAGTATCATCCCTCTACAGTAGTAGTAGTAGTATCATCCCTCTACAGTAGTAGTAGTAGTATCATCCCTCTACAGTAGTAGTAGTAGTATCATCCCTCTACAGTAGTAGTAGTATCAACCCTCTACAGTAGCAGTAGTCTATCAACCCTCTACAGTAGTAGTAAGTAAGTATCAACCACTCTACAGTAGTAGTAGTAGTAGTATCAAACCTCTACAGTAGTAGTAGTAGTATCAACTCCTCTACAGTAGTAGTAGTAGTATCAACCCTCTACGGTAGTAGTAGTAGTATCAACCCCTCTACAGTAGTAGTAGTAGTATCAACCCCCCACAGTAGTAGTAGTAGTATCAACCCTCTACAGTAGTAGTAGTAGTATCATCCCTCTACAGTAGTAGTAGTAGTATCAACCCTCTACAGTAGCAGTAGTATCAACCATATACAGTAGTAGTAGTAGTATCAACCCTCTACAGTAGTAGTAGTAGTATCAAACCCTACAGTAGTAGTAGTAGTATCAAACCTCTACAGTAGTAGTAGTAGTATCAACCCTCTACAGTAGTAGTAGTATCAACCCTCTACAGTAGTAGTAGTAGTATCAACCCTCTACAGTAGTAGTAGTAGTATCAACCCTCTACAGTAGTAGTAGTAGTATCAACCCTCTACAGTAGTAGTAGTAGTATCAACCCTCTACAGTAGTAGTAGTAGTATCAACCCTCTACAGTAGTAGTAGTAGTATCAACCCTCTACAGTAGTAGTAGTAGTATCAACCCTCTACAGTAGTAGTAGTAGTATCAACCCTCTACAGTAGTAGTAGTAGTATCAACCCTCTACAGTAGTAGTAGTAGTATCAACCCTCTACAGTAGTAGTAGTAGTATCAACCCTCTACAGTAGTAGTAGTAGTATCAACCCTCTACAGTAGTAGTAGTAGTATCAACCCTCTACAGTAGTAGTAGTAGTATCAACCCTCTACAGTAGTAGTAGTAGTATCAACCCTCTACAGTAGTAGTAGTAGTATCAACCCTCTACAGTAGTGTAGTAGTAGTATCAACCCTCTACAGTAGTAGTAGTAGTATCAACCCTCTACAGTAGTAGTAGTAGTATCAACCCTCTACAGTAGTAGTAGTAGTATCAACCCTCTACAGTAGTAGTAGTAGTATCAACCCTCTACAGTAGTAGTAGTAGTATCAACCCTCTACAGTAGTAGTAGTAGTATCAACCCTCTACAGTAGTAGTAGTAGTATCAACCCTCTACAGTAGTAGTAGTAGTATCAACCCTCTACAGTAGTAGTAGTAGTATCAACCCTCTACAGTAGTAGTAGTAGTATCAACCCTCTACAGTAGTAGTAGTAGTATCAACCCTCTACAGTAGTAGTACTAGTAGTATCAACCCTCTACAGTAGTAGTAGTAGTATCAACCCTCTACAGTAGCAGTAGTAGTATCAACCCTCTACAGTAGTAGTAGTAGTATCAACCCTCTACAGTAGCAGTAGTAGTATCAACCCTCTACAGTAGTAGTAGTAGTATCATCCCTCTACAGTAGTAGTAGTAGTATCAACCCTCTATAGTAGCAGTAGTAGTATCAACCCTCTACAGTAGTAGTTGTAGTATCAACCCTCTACAGTAGTAGTAGTAGTA
>NW_026290388.1:0-4239 GCF_023373465.1 Oncorhynchus keta
GAACTGTTAGCTTGTTAGCACAGGCCTGCTAACCATCTGGCTCACTGCGTTCTAAACACTCTGAACCCATTTACTTTCTATCTCTTTGATTTTTATTTTGTTTATACCTTCCGGAAACCTGCCTCACCCACTGTGATACGGAATCGCTATCACCTTTAATTTTTATTTTATTTTTGTGACACACTCAAGAACCTCCAGACGCTAACCAGCTAACTAGCTACAAGCTATTTAGTCATTGTTAGTTTTTATTTTTTTTATTTTATTTTTTTATTTATTTTTTATTTTTTTTAAACCTGGATAACACTCGCCAGCCCAGCTTCCCTGCCCATCCACCGCTGCCCCCTGGACACCGATCTCTTGGCTACATAGCTGACGCACGCTGGACTGTCCATTAATCACGGTACTCCATTCTGCTTGTTTGTTTTATCTGTCGGCCCAGTTGCCTAGTCAACGCCATTTTACCTGCTGTTTGTTGTGCTAGCTGATTAGCCTCGCCTACTGTTTTTAGCTAGCTTTCCCAATTCAACACCTGTGATTACTGTATGCCTCGCTGTATGTCTCTCCCAAATGTCAATATGCCTTGTATACTGTTGTTCAGGTTAGTTATCATTGTTTTAGTTCACAATGGAGCCCCTAGATCCACTCTGCATACCCCTGTTACCTCCTTTGTCCCACCCCCCACACATGCGGTGACCTCACCCATTACAACCAGCATGTCCAGAGATACAACCTTCTCATCATCACCCAGTGCCTGGGCTTACCTCCGCTGTACCCGCACCCCACCATACCCCTGTCTGCGCATTATGCCCTGAATATATTCTACCATGCCCAGAAACCTGCTCCTCTTATCCTCTGCCCCCAACGCTCTAGGCGACCAGTTTTGATAGCCTTTAGCCGCACCCTCATACTACTCCTTCTCTGTTCCGCGGGTGATGTGGAGGTAAACCCAGGCCCTGCATGTCCCCAGGTACCCTCATTTGTTGACTTCTGTGATCGAAAAAGTCTTGGTTTTATGCATGTCAACATCAGAAGCCTCCTCCCTAAGTTTGTTTTACTCACTGCTTTAGCACACTCTGCTAACCCTGATGTCCTTGCCGTGTCTGAATCCTGGCTCAGGAAGGCCACCAAAAATTCAGAGATTTCCATACCCAACTATAACATCTTCCGTCAAGATAGAACTGCCAAAGGGGGCGGAGTCGCAGTCTACTGCAGAGATAGCCTGCAAAGTAATGTCATACTTTCCAGGTCCATACCCAAACAGTTTGAACTACTAATTTTGAAAATTACTCTCTCCAGAAACAAGTCTCTCACTGTTGCCGCCTGCTACCGACCCCCGTCAGCTCCCAGCTGTGCCCTGGACACCATTTGTGAATTGATCGCCCCCATCTAGCTTCAGAGTTTGTCCTGTTAGGTGACCTAAACTGGGATATGCTTAACACCCCGGCAGTCCTACAATCTAAGCTAGATGCCCTCAATCTCACGCAAATCATCAAGGAACCCACCAGGTACAACCCTAACTCTGTAAACAAGGGCACCTCATAGACGTCATCCTGACCAACTGGCCCTCCAAATATACCTCCGCTGTCTTCAACCAGGATCTCAGCGATCACTGCCTCATCGCCTGTATCCGCCACGGAGCCGCAGTCAAACGACCACCCTCATCACTGTCAAACGCTCCCTAAAACACTTCTGTGAGCAGGCCTTTCTAATCGACCTGGCCCGTGTATCCTGGAAGGACATTGACCTCATCCCGTCAGTTGAGGATGCCTGGTCATTCTTTAAAAGTAACTTCCTCACCATTTTGGATAAGCATGCTCCGTTCAAAAATGCAGAACCAAGAACAGATACAGCCCTTGGTTCACTCCAGACCTGACTGCCCTCGACCAGCACAAAAACATCCTGTGGCGGACTGCAATAGCATCGAATAGCCCCCGTGATATGCAACTGTTCAGGGAAGTCAGGAACCAATACACGCAGTCAGTCAGGAAAGCTAAGGCCAGCTTCTTCAGGCAAAAGTTTGCATCCTGTAGCTCCAACTCCAAAAAGTTCTGGGACACTGTGAAGTCCATGGAGAACAAGAGCACCTCCTCCCAGCTGCCCACTGCACTGAGGCTAGGAAACACGGTCTCCACCGATAAATCCATGATTATCGAAAACTTCAATAAGCACTTCTCAACGGCTGGCCATGCCTTCCGCCTGGCTACTCCAACCTCGGCCAACAGCTCCGCCCCGTAGTTCCTCACCCAAGCCTCTCCAGGTTCTCCTTTACCCAAATCCAGATAGCAGATGTTCTGAAAGAGCTGCAAAACCTGGACCCGTACAAATCAGCTGGGCTTGACAATCTGGACCCGCTATTTCTGAAACTATCTGCCGCCATTGTCGCAACCCCTATTACCAGCCTGTTCAACCTCTCTTTCATATCGTCTGAGATCCCCAAGGATTGGAAAGCTGCCGCAGTCATCCCCCTCTTCAAAGGAGGAGACACCCTGGACCCAAACTGCTATAGACCTATATCCATCCTGCCCTGCCTATCTAAGGTCTTCGAAAGCCAAGTCAACAAACAGGTCACTGACCATCTCGAATCCCACCGTACCTTCTCCGCTGTGCAATCTGGTTTCCGAGCCGGTCACGGGTGCACCTCAGCCACACTCAAGGTACTAAATGATATCATAACCGCCATCGATAAAAGACAGTACTGTGCAGCCGTCTTCATCGACCTCGCCAAGGCTTTCGACTCTGTCAATCACCAAATTCTTATCGGCAGACTCAACAGCCTCGGTTTTTCGGATGACTGCCTTGCCTGGTTCACCAATTACTTTGCAGACAGAGTTCAGTGTGTCAAATCAGAGGGCATGCTGTCCGGTCCTCTGGCAGTCTCTATGGGGGTGCCACAGGGTTCAATTCTCGGGCCGACTCTTTTCTCTGTATATATCAATGATGTTGCTCTTGCTGCGGGCGATTCCCTGATCCACCTCTACGCAGACGACACCATTCTATATACTTTCGGCCCGTCATTGGACACTGTGCTATCAAACCTCCAAACGAGCTTCAATGCCATACAGCACTCCTTCCGTGGCCTCCAACTGCTCTTAAACGCGAGTAAAACCAAATGCATGCTTTTCAACCGATCGCTGCCTGCACCCGCATGCCCGACTAGCATCACCACCCTGGATGGTTCCAACCTTGAATATGTGGACATCTATAAGTACCTAGGTGTCTGGCTAGACTGCAAACTCTCCTTCCAGACTCACATCAAACATCTCCAATCAAAAATCAAATCCAGAGTCGGCTTTCTATTCCGCAACAAAGCCTCCTTCACTCACGCTGCCAAGCTTACCCTAGTAAAACTGACTATCCTACCGATCCTCGACTTCGGCGATGTCATCTACAAAATGGCTTCCAACACTCTACTCAGCAAACTGGATGCAGTCTATCACAGTGCCATCCGTTTTGTCACTAAAGCACCTTATACCACCCACCACTGCGACTTGTATGCTCTAGTCGGCTGGCCCTCACTACATATTCGTCGCCAGACCCACTGGCTCCAGGTCATTTACAAGTCCATGCTAGGTAAAGCTCCGCCTTATCTCAGTTCACTGGTCACGATGGCAACACCCATCCGTAGCACGCGCTCCAGCAGGTGTATCTCACTGATCATCCCTAAAGCCAACACCTCATTTGGCCGCCTTTCGTTCCAGTACTCTGCTGCCTGTGACTGGAACGAATTGCAAAATCGCTGAAGTTGGAGACTTTTATCTCCCTCACCAACTTCAAACATCAGCTATCCGAGCAGCTAACCGATCGCTGCAGCTGTACATAGTCTATAGGTAAATAGCTCACCCTTTTTCACCTACCTCATTCCCATACTGTTTTTATACTGTTTTTATTTATTTACTTTTCTGCTCTTTTGCACACCAATATCTCTACCTGTACATGCCCATCTGATCATTTATCACTCCAGTGTTAATCTGCAAAATTGTATTATTCGCCTACCTCCTCATGCCTTTTGCACACATTGTATATAGACTGCCCATTTTTTCTACTGTGTTATTGACTTGCTAATTGTTTACTCCATGTGTAACTCTGTGTTGTCTGTTCACACTGCTATGCTTTATCTTGGCCAGGTCGCAGTTGCAAATGAGAACTTGTTCTCAACTAGCCTACCTGGTTAAATAAAAGGTGAAATAAAAATAAAAATAAAAATAAACAACATTGCTTCTTTTCTCCCTTGCATGGGCG
>NW_026290389.1:0-7092 GCF_023373465.1 Oncorhynchus keta
AGCGGTTGTTACACTTTGAATGATTATTAGCGGTTGTTACACTTTGTATGCTTAGCAATTGTTACATTTTGAATGCTTAGCGGTTGTTACACTGTGAATGCTTAGCGGTTGTTACACTTTGAATGATTATTAGCGGTTGTTACACTTTGAATGCTTAGAGGTTGTTACACTTTGAATGCTTATTAGCGGTTGTTACACTTTGAATGCTTATTACCGGTTGTTACACTTTGAATGCTTATTAGCGGTTGTTACACTTTGAATGCTTAGCAGTTGTTACACTTTGAATGCTTATTAGCGGTTGTTACACTTTGAATGCTTAGCAGTTGTTACACTTTGAATGCTTATTAGCGGTTGTTACACTTTGTAAGCTTAGCGGTTGTTACACTTTGAATGCTTAGCAGTTGTTACACTTTGAATGCTTATTAGCGGTTGTTACACTTTGAATGCTTATTAGAGGTTGTTACACTTTGAATGCTTATTAGCGGTTGTTACACTTTGAATGCTTATTAGCGGTTGTTACCTTTGAATGGCAGTAGCGGTTGTTACGCTGATGTATGGGCGGTTGTTACACTTTGAATGCATTAGCGGTTGTTACCTTTGAATACTTATTAGCGGATTTTACCGCTGAATGCTATTAAGCGGTTGTTACACTTTGAATGTAGCAATTTGTTACACTTTGAATGCTTATTAGCGGTTGTTACTTTGAATGCTTATTAGCGGTTGTTACACTTTAGATGCTTAGCGGTTGTTACACTTTGAATGTAGCGGTTGTTACACTTTGAATGATTATTAGCGGTTGTTACACTTTGTATGTAGCAATTGTTACATTTTGAATGCTTAGCAGTTTATTACACTGTGAATGTAGCGGTTGTTACTTTGAATGATTGTTAGCGGTTGTTACTTTGAATGCTTAGAGGTTATTTACACTTTGAATGCTTATTAAGCGGTTGTTACACTTTGAATGCTTATTGCAGTTTATTTGCTGAATGCTTATTAGCGGTTGTTACTTTGAATGCTTAGCAGTTGTTATGACTTAATGCTTATTAGCGGTTGTTACACTTTGAATGCTTAGCAGTTGTTACACTTTGAATGCTTATTACGGTTGTTACACTTTGAATGCTTAGCAGTTGTTACACTTTGAATGCTTATTAGCGGTTGTTACACTTTGAATGCTTATTAGCGGTTGTTACACTTTGAATGCTTAGGTTTTTGAACACTTTGTTACACTTTGAATGCTTAGCGGTTGTTACACTTGAATGCTTATTAGCGGTTGTTGCACTTTGAATGCTTATTAGCGGTTGTTACACTTTGAATGCTTAGCAGTTGTTACACTTTGAATGCTTATTAGCGGTTGTTACACTTTTTGAGTTTGTTAAGACTTTTATGCTTATTAGCGGTTGTTACACTTTGAATGCTTAGCAGTTGTTACACTTTGAATGCTTATTAGCGGTTGTTACACTTTGAATGCTTAGCAGTTGTTACACTTTGAATGCTTATTAGCGGTTGTTACACTTTGTATGCTTAGCGGTTGTTACACTTTGAATGCTTAGCAGTTGTTACACTTTGAATGCTTATTAGCGGTTGTTACACTTTGAATGCTTAGCGGTTGTTACACTTTGAATGCTTATTAGTGGTTGTTACACTTTGAATGCTTATTAGCGGTTGTTACACTTTGAATGCTTATTAGCGGTTGTTACACTTTGAATGCTTATTAGCGGTTGTTACACTTTGAATGCTTATTAGCGGTTGTTACACTTTGAATGCTTATTAGCGGTTGTTACACTTTGAATGCTTAGCAGTTGTTACACTTTGAATGCTTATTAGCGGTTGTTACACTTTGAATGCTTATTAGCGGTTGTTACACTTTGAATGCTTAGCGGTTGTTACACTTTGAATGCTTAGCGGTTGTTACACTTTGAATGATTATTAGCGGTTGTTACACTTTGTATGCTTAGCGGTTGTTACACTTTGAATGCTTAGCAGTTGTTACACTTTGAATGCTTATTAGCGGTTGTTACACTTTGAATGCTTATTAGGTTGTTACACTTTGAATGCTTATTAGCGGTTGTTACACTTTGAATGCTTAGCGTTGTTACACTTTGAATGCTTATTAATGGGTTGTTACACTTTGAATGCTTATTAGCGGTTGTTACACTTGAATGCTTATTAGCGGTTGTTACACTTTGAATGCTTATTAGCGGTTGTTACACTTTGAATGCTTATTAGCGGTTGTTACACTTTGAATGCTTATTAGCGGTTGTTACACTTTGAATGCTTATTAGCGGTTGTTACACTTTGAATGCTTAGCGGTTGTTACACTTTGAATGCTTAGCGGTTGTTACACTTTGAATGATTATTAGCGGTTGTTACACTTTGTATGCTTAGCGGTTGTTACACTTTGAATGCTTAGCAGTTGTTACACTTTGAATGCTTATTACCGGTTGTTACACTTTGAATGCTTATTAGCGGTTGTTACACTTTGAATGCTTATTAGCGGTTGTTACACTTTGAATGCTTATTAGCCGTTGTTACACTTTGAATGCTTAGCAGTTGTTACACTTTGAATGCTTATTAGCGGTTGTTACACTTTGAATGCTTATTAGCGGTTGTTACACTTTGAATGCTTAGCGGTTGTTACACTTTGAATGCTTAGCGGTTGTTACACTTTGAATGATTATTAGCGGTTGTTACACTTTGTATGCTTAGCGGTTGTTACACTTTGAATGCTTAGCAGTTGTTACACTTTGAATGCTTATTAGCGGTTGTTACACTTTGAATGCTTAGCGGTTGTTACACTTTGAATGCTTATTAGCGGTTGTTACACTTTGAATGCTTAGCGGTTGTTACACTTTGAATGCTTATTACCGGTTGTTACACTTTGAATGCTTATTAGCGGTTGTTACACTTTGAATGCTTATTAGCGGTTGTTACACTTTGAATGCTTAGCAGTTGTTACACTTTGAATGCTTATTAGCGGTTGTTACACTTTGAATGCTTAGCAGTTGTTACACTTTGAATGCTTATTAGCGGTTGTTACACTTTGAATGCTTATTAGCGGTTGTTACACTTTGTAAGCTTAGCGGTTGTTACACTTTGAATGCTTAGCAGTTGTTACACTTTGAATGCTTAGCAGTTGTTACACTTTGAATGCTTATTAGCGGTTGTTACACTTTGAATGCTTATTAGTGGTTGTTACACTTTGAATGCTTATTAGCGGTTGTTACACTTTGAATGCTTATTAGCGGTTGTTACACTTTGAATGCTTATTAGCGGTTGTTACACTTTGAATGCTTATTAGCGGTTGTTACACTTTGAATGCTTATTAGCGGTTGTTACACTTTGAATGCTTATTAGCGGTTGTTACACTTTGAATGCTTATTAGCGGTTGTTACACTTTGAATGCTTATTAGCGGTTGTTACACTTTGAATGCTTAGCAGTTGTTACACTTTGAATGCTTATTAGCGGTTGTTACACTTTGAATGCTTATTAGCGGTTGTTACACTTTGAATGCTTATTAGCGGTTGTTACACTTTGAATGCTTAGCGGTTGTTACACTTTGAATGCTTATTAGCGGTTCAAATCAAATCAAATCAAATTTTATTTGTCACATACACATGGTTAGCAGATGTTAAATGCGAGTGTAGCGAAATGCTTGTGCTTCTAGTTCCGACAATGCAGTGATAACCAACAAGTAATCTAACTAACAATTCCAAAACTACTGTCTTATACACAGTGTAAGGGGATAAGGAATATGTACATAAGGATATATGAATGAGTGATGGTACAGAGCAGCATACAGTAGATGGTATCGAGTACAGTATATACATATGAGATGAGTGTGTAGACAAAGTAAACAAAGTGGCATAGTTAAAGTGGCTAGTGATACATGTGTTACATAAGGATGCAGTCGATGATGTAGAGTACAGTATATACATATGCATATGAGATGAATAATGTAGGTAAGTAACATTATATAAGGTAGCATTGTTTAAAGTGGCTAGTGATATATTTACATAATTCCCATCAATTCCCATTATTAAAATGGCTGGAGTTGGGTCAGTGTCAATGACAGTGTGTTGGCAGCAGCCACTCACTGTTAGTGGTGCTGTTTAACAGTCTGATGGCCTTGAGATAGAAGCTGTTTTCAGTCTCTCGGTCCCAGTTTTGATGCACCTGTACTGACCTCGCCTTCTGGATGATAGCGGGGTGAACAGGCAGTGGTTCGGGTGATTGATGTCCTTGATGATCTTTATGGCCTTCCTGTAACAACGGGTGGTGTAGGTGTCCTGGAGGGCAGGTAGTTTGCCCCGGTGATGCGTTGTGCAGTCCTCACTACCCTCTGGAGAGCCTTACGGTTGAGGCGGAGCAGTTGCCGTACCAGGCGGTGATACAGCCCGCCAGGATGCTCTCGATTGTGCATCTGTAGAAGTTTGTGAGTGCTTTTGGTGACAAGCCGAATTTCTTCAGCCTCCTGAGGTTGAATAGGCGCTGCTGCGCCTTCTTCACGACTTTGTCAGTGTGAGTGGACCAATTCAGTTTGTCTGTGATGTGTATGTTGAGGAACTTAAAACTAGCTACCACTCTCCATTTACATTTAAGTCATTTGTTCCATCGATGACTAATGTCCAGTGGGCATAAATCTTGTTGGGGGGTGAGAAGGATTACTTACCCTTACTTACCCACTACTGTTCCATCGTGTGGAGTTCCTCTGCTGTTTCACAATCATCTCCTTAGTTTTGTTGACGTTGAGTGTGAGGTTATTTTCCTGACACCACACTCCGGGGCCCTCTCCTCCCTGTAGGCCCCGTCTCGTCGTTGTTGGTAATCAAGCCTACCACTGTTGTGTCGTCCGCAAACTTGATGATTGAGTTGGAGGCGTGCGTGGCCACGCAGTCGTGGAGTGAACAGGGGTACAGGAGGGCTCAGAGCACACCCTTGTGGGGCCCCGTGTTGAGGATCAGCGGGAGGAGATGTTGTTGCCTACCCTCACCTGGGCGGCCCGTCAGGAAGTCCAGTACCCAGTTGCACAGGGCGGGGTGGACCCAGGGTCTCTGAGCTTGATGGCTGAGCTTGGAGGTACTATGGTGTTGAATGCAGGCTGTAGTCGATGAACAGCATTCTCACTGGGTATTCCTCTTGTCCAGGTGGAGTTAGGGCAGTGTGCAGTGTGGTTGAGATTGCATACGTCTGTGGACCTATTTGGTAAGCAAGTGGAGTGGGTCTAGGGTGTCAGGTAGGGTGGAGGTGATATGGTCCTTGACTAGTCTCTCAAAGCACTTCATGATGACGGAAGTGAGTGCTACGGGCGGTAGTCGTTAGCTCAGTTACCTTAGCTTTCTTGGGAACAGGAACAATGGTGGCCCTCTTGAAGCATGTGGGAACAGCAGACTGGTATAGGGATTGATTGAATATGTCCGTAGAAACACACCGGCCAGCTGGTCTGCGCATGCTCTGAGGGCGCGGCTGGGGATGCCGTCTGGGCCTGCAGCCTTGCGAGGGATGCACGTTTAAATGTCTTACTCACCTGGCTGCAGTGAAGGAGAGGCTAGCATGTTTCCGTTGCAGGCCGTGTCAGTGGCACTGTATTGTCCTCAAAGCGGGCAAAAAGTTATTTAGTCTCTGCCTGGGAGCAAGACATCCTGGTCCACGTGACTGGGCTGGATTTCATCTTGTAGTCCGTGATTGACTGTAGACCCTGCCACATGCCTCTTGTGTCTGAGCCGTTGAATTGAGATTCCACTTTGTCTCTGTACTGACGCTTGCTTGTTTAATAGCCTTGCGGAGGGGAATAGCTGCACTGTTTGTATTCAGTCATGTTGCCAGACACCTTGCCTGATTAAAGCAGTGGTTGCTTACCAGTTTCACGCGAATGCTGCCATCAATCCACGGTTTCTGGTTAGGAATGTTTTTATCGTTGCTATGGGAACTGACATCTTGACCTTGCGTTCTAATGAACTCGCACACCGAATCAGCGTATTCGTCAATATTCCATCTGTTGGCCTTAATACGAAACATGTCCCAGTCACGTGATGGAAGCAGTCTTGGAGTGTAGAGTCAGCTTGGTCTGACCAGCGTTGGACAGACCCTCAGCGTAGAGCCTCTTGTTTTAATTTCTGCCTGTAGGCGAGGGATCAGCAAAATGAATTAGTGGTCAGCTTTTTCCCGAAAGGCGGGGCAGGGCCTTATATGCGTCGCGGAAGTTAGAGTAACAATGATCCAGGTTTTACCACACCTAGTTTGCGCAATCGATATGCTGATAAAATTTAGAGTCTTGTTTTCAGATTGGCTTTGTTAAAATCCCCAGCTACAATGAATGCAGCCTCCAGACGTGGTTCCAGTTTGCAAAGTTAAATAAAGTTGCATTTCAAGAACCCATGAAATGTACCTAGCAGGGGGGATATTATATCTTGTGATTATATCGAAGAGAAATTCTCTTGGAAGATAATGCGGTCTACATTTGATTATGAGGAATTCTAAATCAGGTGAACAGAAGGATTTGAGTTCCTGTATGTTTCCTTCATCACACCATGTCCCGTTAGTCATAGGCATACGCCCCCCGCCCTCTTCTTACCAGAGAGATGTTTGTTTCTGTCCGGCGATGTGGAGAAAGCCGTTAGCTGCACATCTGGATAGCGTCTTCCCAGTAAGCCATGTTTCCGTAAAGCAAGAAGCGTTACAGTCTCTGATGTCCCTCTGGAATGCCACCCTTGCTCGGATTTCATCAGCCTTGTTGTCGAGAGACTGGACATTGGCAAGAATACTGGGAAGTGGTGCGCGATGTGCCCCCTTTTCGGAGTCTGGCCAGAACACGCCGCGTTTCCCTCTTTTCGTAGTCGTTTCCTTGGGTCGCTGCAAGCATCCATTCCGTTAATCCTGTTTGTAAGGCAGAACACAGGATCCGCGTCGCGGAAAACATATTCTTGGTCGTACTGATGGTGAGTTGACGCTGATCTTATATTCAGTAGTTCTTCTCGACTGTATGTAATGAAACCTAAGATGACCTGGGGTACTAATGTAAGAAATAACACGTAAAAAACAAAAAACTGCATAGTTTCCTAGGAACGCGAGCGAGGCGGCCATCTCAGTCGGCG
>NW_026290390.1:0-13157 GCF_023373465.1 Oncorhynchus keta
ACTTCGTTCAGTTACGTATTGCTGAAAGTGCCTTGGGACAGGGGGCTATTCGGCCCCTTGAAGTATTGCCCCCTTGACTGCGCCTTTTGCCACATTTCAGGCTTCAAACATAAAGATATAAAACTGTATTTTTTGTGAAGAATCAACAACAAGTGGGACACAATCATGAAGTGGACGACATTTTGGATATTTCAAACTTTTTTAACAAATCAAAAACTGAAAAATTGGGCGTGCAAAATTATTCCAGCCCCTTTACTTTCAGTGCAGCAAACTCTCTCCAGAAGTTCAGTGAGGATCTCTGAATGATCCAATGTTGACCTAAATGACTAATGATGATAAATACAATCCACCTGTGTGTAATCAAGTCTCCGTATAAATGCACCTGCACTGTGATAGTCTCAGAGGTCCGTTAAAAGCGCAGAGAGCATCATGAAGAACAAAGGAACACACCAGGCAGGTCGAGATACTGTTGTGAAGAAGTTTAAAGCCGGATTTGGATACAAAATTTTTCCCAAGCTTTAAACATCCCAAGGAGCACTGTGCAAGCGATAATATTGAAATGGAAGGAGTATCAGACCACTGCAAATCTACCAAGACCTGGCCGTCCCTCAACTTTCAGCTCATACAAGGAGAAGACTGATCAGAGATGCAGCCAAGAGGCCCATGATCTCTGGATGAACTGCAGAGATCTACAGCTGAGGTGGGAGACTCTGTCCATAGGACAACAATCAGTCGTATATTGCACAAATCTGGCCTTTATGGAAGAGTGGCAAGAAGAAAGCCATTTCTTAAAGATATCCATAAAAGTGTTGTTTTAAAGTTTGCCACAAGCCACCTGGGAGAGCACACCAAACATGTGGAAGAAGGTGCTCTGGTCCAGATGAAACCAAATTGAACTTTTTGGCAACAATGCAAACATGTTTGGCGTAAAGCAACACAGCTCATCACCTGAACACATCCCCATCGTAGCCCACTGTCAAACATGGTGGTGCCCCTGAACAGGCATCATGGTTTGAAAATAAGGCCTGCTTTTCTTCAGCAGGGACAGGGAAGATGGTTAAAATTGATGGGAAGATGGATGGAGCCAAATACAGGACCATTCTGGAAGAAAACCTGATGGAGTCTGCAAAGACCTGAGACTGGGACGGAAATTTGTCTTCCAACAAGACAATGATCCAAAACATAAAGCAAAATCTACAATGGAATGGTTCAAAAATAAACATATCCAGGTGTTAGAATGGCCAAGTCAAAGTCCAGACCTGAATCAATCGAGAATCTTTTAAAGAACTGAAAACTGCTGTTCACAAATGCTCTCCATCCGACCTCACTGAGCTCGAGCTGCAGAGGAATGGGAAATGTTTCAGTCTCTCGATGTACAAAACTGATAGAGACATACCCTAAGCGACTTGGCTATGTCGCAGCAAAAGTGGCGCTACAAAGTATTAACTTAAGGGGGCTGAATAATTTTCGCCCAATTTTCAGTTTTGATTTGTTAAAAAGTTTGAAATATCCAATAAATGTCGTTCCACTTCATGATTGTGTCCCACTTGTTGTTGATTCTTCACAAAAAAATACAGTTTTATATCTTTATGTTTGAAGCCTGAAATGTGGCAAAAGGTCGCAAAGTTCAAGGGGGCGAATACTTTCGCAAGGCACTGTATATTGGACCATTCATTTACATTTACATTTAAGTCATTTAGCAGACGCTCTTATCCAGAAGCGACTTACAAATTGGTGCATTCACCTTATGACATCCAGTGGAACAGCCACTTTACAATAGTGCATCTAAATCTTTTAAGGGGGGTGAGAAGGATTACTTTATCCTATCCTAGGTATTCCTTAAAGAGGTGGGGTTTCAGGTGTCTCCGGAAGGTGGTGATTGACTCCGCTGTCCTGGCGTCGTGAGGAGTTTGTTCCACCATTGGGGGCCAGAGCAGCGAACAGTTTTGACTGGGCTGAGCGGGAACTGTACTTCCTCAGTGGTAGGGAGGCGAGCAGGCCAGAGGTGGATGAACGCAGTGCCCTTGTTTGGGTGTAGGGCCTGATCAGAGCCTGGAGGTACTGAGGTGCCGTTCCCCTCACAGCTCCGTAGGCAAGCACCATGGTCTTGTAGCGGATGCGAGCTTCAACTGGAAGCCAGTGGAGAGAGCGGAGGAGCGGGGTGACGTGAGAGAACTTGGGAAGGTTGAACACCAGACGGGCTGCGGCGTTCTGGATGAGTTGTAGGGGTTTAATGGCACAGGCAGGGAGCCCAGCCAACAGCGAGTTGCAGTAATCCAGACGGGAGATGACAAGTGCCTGGATTAGGACCTGCGCCGCTTCCTGTGTGAGGCAGGGTCGTACTCTGCGGATGTTGTAGAGCATGAACCTACAGGAACGGGCCACCGCCTTGATGTTAGTTGAGAACGACAGGGTGTTGTCCAGGATCACGCCAAGGTTCTTAGCGCTCTGGGAGGAGGACACAATGGAGTTGTCAACCGTGATGGCGAGATCATGGAGCGGGCAGTCCTTCCCGGGAGGAAGAGCAGCTCCGTCTTGCCGAGGTTCAGCTTGAGGTGGTGATCCGTCATCCACACTGATATGTCTGCCAGACATGCAGAGATGCGATTCGCCACCTGGTCATCAGAAGGGGAAAGGAGAAGATTAATTGTGTGTCGTCTGCATAGCAATGATAGGAGAGACCATGTGAGGTTATGACAGAGCCAAGTGACTTGGTGTATAGCGAGAATAGGAGAGGGCCTAGAACAGAGCCCTGGGGGACACCAGTGGTGAGAGCGCGTGGTGAGGAGACAGATTCTCGCCACGCCACCTGGTAGGAGCGACCTGTCAGGTAGGACGCAATCCAAGCGTGGGCCGCGCCGAGAGATGCCCAACTCGGAGAGGGTGGAGAGGAGGATCTGATGGTTCACAGTATCGAAGGCAGCCGATAGGTCTAGAAGGATGAGAGCAGAGGAGAGAGAGTTAGCTTTAGCAGTGCGGAGCGCCTCCGTGATACAGAGAAGAGCAGTCTCAGTTGAATGACTAGTCTTGAAACCTGACTGATTTGGATCAAGAAGGTCATTCTGAGAGAGATAGCGGGATAGCTGGCCAAGGACGGCACGTTCAAGAGTTTTGGAGAGAAAAGAAAGAGGGATGCTGGTCTGTAGTTGTTGACATGGAGGGATCGAGTGTAGGTTTTTTTCAGAAGGGTGCAACTCTCGCTCTCTTGAAGACGGAAGGGACGTAGCCAGCGGTCAGGGATGAGTTGATGAGCGGGTGAGGTAAGGGAGAAAGGTCTCCGGAAATGGTCTGGAGAAGAGAGGAGGGATAGGGTCCAGCGGGCAGGTTGTTGGGCGGCCCGGCCGTCACAAGACGCGAGATTTCATCTGGAGAGAGAGGAGAAAGAGGTCAGAGCACAGGGTAGGGCAGTGTGAGCAGAACCAGCGGTGTCGTTTGACTTAGCAAGCGAGGATCCGGATGTCGTCGACCTTCTTTTCAAAATGGTTGACGAAGTCATCTGCAGAGAGGAGGAGGGGGGAGGGAGGAGGTTTTCAGGAGGGGAGAAGGTGGCAAAGAGCTTCCTAGGGTTAGAGCAGATGCTTGGAATTTAGAGTGGTAGAAAGTGGCTTTAGCAGAGACAGAGGAGGAAAATGTAGAGAGGAGGGAGTGAAAGGATGCCAGGTCCGCAGGGAGGCGATTTTCCTCCCATTTCCGCTCGCTGCACGGAAGCCCTGTTCTGTGAGCTCGCAATGAGTCGTCCCGAGCCACGGAGCGGGAGGGAGGACCGAGCCGGCCTGGAGGATAGGGGACATAGAGAGTCAAAGGATGCAGAAAGGGAGGAGAGGAGGGTTGAGGAGGCAGAATCCCAGGAGATAGGTTGGAGAAGGTTTGAGCAGAGGGAAGAGATGATAGGATGGAAGGAGAAGTAGCGGGAGAGAGAGAGCGAAGGTTGGGACGACGCGATACCATCCAGTAGGGGCAGTGTGGGAAGTGTTGGATGAGAGCGAGAGGGAGAAGGATACAAGGTAGTGGTCGGAGACTTGGAGGAGTTGCAATGAGGTTAGTGGAAGAACAGCATCTAGTAAAGATGAGGTGAGGCGTATTGCCTGCCCCTTGTGAGTAGGGGAAGGTGAGAGGGTGAGGTCAAAGAGGAGAGGAGTGGAAAGAAGGAGGCAGAGAGGAATGAGTCAAAGGTAGACGGGAGGTTAAAGTCGCCCAGAACTGTGAGAGGTGAGCCGTCCTCAGGAAAGGAGCTTATCAAGGCATCAAGCTCATTGATGAACTCTCCGAGGAACCTGAGGCGATAAATGATAAGGATGTTAAGCTTGGAAGGGCTGGTAACTGTGACAGCATGGAATTCAAAGGAGGCGATAGACAGATGGGTAAGGGAGAAAAGAGAATGACCACTTGGGAGAGATGAGGATCCGGTGCCACCACCCCGCTGACCAGAAGCTCTCGGGGTGTGCGAGAACACGTGGGCGGACGAAGAGAGAGCAGTAGGAGTAGCAGTGTTATCTGTGGTGATCCATGTTTTCGTCAGTGCCAAGAATTCAAGGGACTGGAGGGAGGCATAGGCTGAGATGAACTCTGCCTTGTTGGCCGCAGATCGGCAGTTCCAGAGGCTACCGGAGACCTGGAACTCCACGTGGGTCGTGCGCGCTGGGACCACCAGATTAGGGTGGCCGCGGCCACGCGGTGTGGAGCGTTTGTATGGTCTGTGCAGAGAGGAGAACAGGGATAGACAGACACATAGTTGACAGGCTACAGAAGAGGCTACGCTAATGCAAGGAGCTTGGAATGACAAGTGGACTACACGTCTCGAATGTTCAGAAAGTTAAGCTTACGTAGCAAGAATCTTATTGACTAAAATGATTAAAATGATACAGTACTGCTGAAGTAGGCTAGCTGGCAGTGGCTGCGTTGTTGACTTTGTAGGCTAGCTGGCAGTGGCTGCGTTGTTGACACTACACTAATCAAGTCGTTCCCGTTGAGTGTAATAGTTTCTACAGTGCTGCTATTCGGGGCTAGCTGGCTAGCTAGCAGTGTTGATTACGTTACGTTGCGTTAAAGAACGACAATAGCTGGCTAGCTAACCTAGAAAATCGCTCTAGACTACACAATTATCTTTGATACAAAGACGGCTATGTAGCTAGCTATGTAGCTAGCTACGATCAAACAAATCAAACCGTTGTGCTGTAATGAAATGAAATGAAAATGTGATACTACCTGTGGAGCGAAGCGGAATGCGACCGGGTTGTTGAGTGCGGAAGTTCTATTCGGTAGACGTTGGCTAGCTGTTGGCTAGCTAGCAGTGTCTCCTACGTTAAGGACGACAAATAGCTGGCTAGCTAACCTCGGTAAATTAAGATAATCACTCTAAGACTACACACTCTAAACTACACAATTATCTTGGATACGAAGACAGCAAAGACAACTATGTAGCTAGCTAACACTACACTAATCAAGTCGTTCAGTTGAGTGTAATAGTTTCTACAGTGCTGCTATTCGGTAGACGGTGGACGTTTGCTAGCTGGCTAGCTGCTGGGCAGATAGCAGTGTAGACTACGTTAGGACGACGAAATACGATAATTACGCAATTATCTTTGATACAAAGACGGCTATGTAGCTAGCTAAGAAGAAATTGCTAAGATTAGACAAATCAAACCGTTGTACTATAATGAAATGTAATGAAATGTAATGAAAAGTTATACTACCCGCGGACCGAGAAGTGCGGATGCGACCGCTCGCTCCAACCCGGAAGTAAAAACAACAGTTTGGCAAGCAGAGAACACACGGGAATGTTATCTATTTCATCTCTGTGTTCTGATGATATGATAACGACGGCATGAATACACTAATGGAGGGCAAATACACACTGCTGATCATTCTGCTCTCTGACTGAGTCATGATAATAACTCTATTTCCTGACTTGACAACCCTCTGACTGAAGCCTTCATCTCACCCTGTTGGTGATGCTGTCACCATGGTGATGCACGACAGGAGGGGGTCTAAGTACGACTTTCATCGCCATCAGGGGGAAGAGATACAGTACCTCCCACACCAGAGATACTGTTGTCACACCGCCCTCCTTCGTCTGTAGAGACAGGAAATGAGATGATGAACAGTCTGAATTGTTCTCCACCACGACCATGGCGATGGGAAGGAAGCCATGATCTGAACACGTCTGAGACTGTGCAGGTCATGACTCATTAACACTGAAGAGTTTTATAGAGAGGCTAGTCGGCGTCATATTAGACAAGGCCAATAGCCACACTCTTCATTATATACAGCACTGTAGAATTTTTTTAAATTAGTATTTTATTTTACCTTTATTTAACTAGGCAAGTCAGTTAAGAACAAATTCTTATTTTCAATGACGGCCTAGGAACAGTGGGTTAATTGCCTTGTTCAGGGGCAGAACGACAGATTTGTACCTTGTCAGCTCGGGGGTTTGAACTTGCAACCTTGCGGTTACTAGTCCAACGCTCTAACCAACTAGGCTACCATGCCGCCAGAATGCTGCTAGAGGCATAGAGACGGCCTAGACAGTCCTCCATATTCTGAAGCATTAGGCTATCCATTATCGGAGGAACACATGACGCCCTTGCAAACTGCTCCCTCAGGTACTGTAGCCCATGGACAGCACAGCACAGTCCTGCCCGTTGGGCGAGGGGGCGTCTGAATCTAACGACATTGAATCAATACAGTCATCCATCATGCTAAGTGACAGGGTGACACTTTAACGGGGGCTTCAGGGCTCTCCTGTGGTGCCTGCTTACTGTCTGATGAGAGCAGGTCAGATGACAGGGACGGACGTATTAGGATCATCCAAGGTCTGGGTTATGGGGACACGCTTTACAGTGCAATGCATTGGCCATAGACAAGAGTAACTATAATGACAGTAGAATAACCCATCTAGGAATAACTGTAATTTTCCTATTTGATGATTACACTGTAATTAGTACACTGTAATTAGTACATGGTATTTAGTACACTGTAATTTGTACACTGTAATATAAAGTGTTACCATCTATTCTGTACCTGTCCAAAATGAGCGAGTCTATATTTTTTCTATGGGGTTCATATGTGGACAAACCTGTTTTACTTGCCTCAAACTTTTGACTGATATATGGATGTGTTTGTGTTCTTGACGTTTTCAATCCAAATGATTGTTACCCTCTCCTTTGGTACTCATATAGAAAAACAATTCAAACCCACGAGATATCTTACAGGCTTGGTGGAAGATCTATACGTTGTGTCATAGTGTGATGATGTATGGATAGGATTTATAGGCCTGCTGGATTTTATATGTGATGGATTTATGTGGATTGAATAACTGTGAATTACAGTACAACACTCCACATGCCTACAATATGACATCATCAGCATACTGCAAGTTGATATTCACGTAATAATAAGGAATTCCCATCGACCACGCCCACAAATTGGGAAAACAAATATTCTTTCCTTTTGACCCCCATTGTAAAAGAGTCAACCTCGTCGTCGATTTTATTGTTATGCCGAAAATAACAAAACATTCCATAAAGCTGTTCTGTTGTTTAATGTAACCATGTCAAATATCCCGACCTACGGTTCATAATGCTCTCACGTAGGAAGTAGAGCCTGCAAGAAGCTTTGAGGCGGGAAAGTGGCAAATGTGGGGACCTGGTGTTCAAGTAAACTACACGTAGCTGTGTGTGTGGAAAACATTTCATCACATTGGAGACATGTATTATTTTATTTTATTGTATTTTACCCAGTTTTTCTCACCAATTTCGTGGTATTCAATTGTTAGTAGTTACTATCTTGTCTCATCGCTACAACTCCGGCACGGGCTCGGGAGAGACGAAGGTCAAAAGCCATGCTTCCTCCGAAACACAACCCAACCAAGCCGCACTGCTTCTTAACACAGCGTGCATTCAACCCGGAAGCCAGCCGCACCAATGTGCCGGAGGAAACACTGTGCACCTGGTTAGCGTGCACTGCTCACGGCCCGCCACAGGAGTCGCAAGTGCGCGATGAGACATGGATATCCCTACCGGCAAAAACCTCGCCAACCTGGATGACGCGAGGCCAATTGGCCATCACCCCATGGACCTCCCAGTCACAGCCGGCTGCGACAGAGCCTGGACTCAAACCCAGAGTCTCTGTTGGCACAGCTAGCACTGCGATGCAGTGCCCTAGACCACTGCGCCACCCGGGAGGCCACAGTTAAAACATTTAACTTGTAGCACTATAGTCCAATTGTTTGTGTTGTTGGAGTTGGCTCGCTTAATGCTCCGGTCGGTAGCTAGCTAGCGCTCACTCACATGGCTGCTGTCACCGTCATGAAAAGGGGCATGAGGAAGCAATACAATATGATGGTTTTCTAAGTAGTAAGAAGGCTCGGGAGCAGGCAATGTTGAAAAGGAATCTTTAGACATGTTGGAATTTTCTTAAATGTGGTTTTATAACTAAACTGACTAAAACAAGCTGACAACAAGAAATTTGTGTTTGAAAAAGCTTAAGTTTTTGCTGTGAGCCAATGGGTTAATCTAGGACACTACAGGCTGTTTCACCACAGGCGGTTGGGGCCATACCGACTGGGACTATATTTTCTAATTGTCTGGCTCTCCTAAAATATCTCTTCTAGTAATCTAACATAGGCTTTTAGAAACTCTCCCACTGTATTTCTGTCATACAGAATCTTCTTAAGGTAGGTTCCCTTATATCAAGCATGAGACGAGTGTTTAACATGAATGAGCGTATCACATAAAACGTGTAATATCTGAAAATGTAGCTAGCTAGACTTTCTCACCCGTTTACATCATCGATGGACGCGTTGCCACGGATACCATGGTTGCCACGGATACCATGGTTGCCCTTAGTTTGAAGATGTCATGCAGAGACAGGTGTTTCTCCATCTCTAACTATCATACTTAAATTCTACTGAATTAAAACTCGCTCCTCCAGAAACTGGAGAGCATACACGTAATGTTAGCTAGCGAGCCATCCAGCTAATGTTAGCTAGCGAGCCATCCAGCTAATGTTAGCTAGCGAGCCATCCAGCTAATGTTAGCTAGCGAGCCATCCAGCTAATGTTAGCTAGCGAGCCATCCAGCTAATGTTAGCTAGCTAACATTACACTTTAACTTGACATTATGACATCATTGGGTTATGCAGTTTTACTACGTGATACATTAAAATAAAAACATGCTGCGTTAGAAATGATTACCTGGACATACTGACCAGCTAAAATAGACAAAAGCGCGCTATATGGCAGACCAATCCAAACTCATCTCTCGGCATGTCCAGCCCACTCATTATCTCAGCCAATCATTGCTAGCGGGAAGGTTGCATTTTATCTTCTATGGCTAAACCAACTAGATTTTTAGTTTAGCATTTTTATTTGTATTTACAGATGGCATACACATTTGTTATTAATGCACATGAAAATTCACATGTTCGAGAAGGCATTTCTGCCCCAAAAAGGCTTTTTGATGAAAAATAAAAGTTCATGTTCAAACGGTTCTCGTGTGAAGTCATGACCCACGACATACGCCTAGTTTCCTGAAACGGGTCACATATTCTGAGCATTTGTTGGCTGCTTTTCCTTCACTCTGCAGTCCAACTCATCCCAAACCATCTCAATTGGGTTGAGGTCAGGTGATTGTGGAGGCCAGGTCATATTAGCAGCACCTCATCACTCCCCCTTCTTGGTCAAATAGCCCTTACACAGACTGGAGGTGTGTTGGATCATTGTCCTGTTGAAAAACAAATGATAGTCTCACTAAGCGCAAGCCAGATGGGATGGCGTATCATTGCAGAACGCTGTGGTAGCCATGCTGGTTAAGTGTACCATGAATTCTAAATAAATCACAGACAGTGTCACCAGCAAAGCACCCCACACTATCACACCTCCTCCATGCTTCACGGTGGGAACCCACACACACACCTACTCTGCGTCTCACAAAGACACAGTGGTTGGAACCAAAAAGGCAAATTTGGACTCCTCAGACCAAAGGACAGATTTCCACAGGTCTAATGTCCATGGCTCGTGTTTCTTGGCCCAAACAAGTCTCTTCTTATTATTGGTCTCCTTTAGTAGCGGTTTGTATGCAGCAATTTGACCATGATGGCCTGATTCATGCAGTCTCCTCTGAACAGTTGATGTTGAGATGTCTGTTACTTGAACTCTGTGAAGTGAACTTTCAAAGTTCTTGACATTTTCCAGATTGATTGACCTTCATGTCTTAAAGAAATTACAGATTGTCGTTTTCTTACCAAATAGGACTATGTTCTGTATACCAACCCTACCTTGTCACAACACAACCGATTGACTCAAATGCATTAAGAATGAAATAAATTCCACTATTTAACTTTTATCAAGGCACACCTGTTAATTGAAATGCATTCCAGGTGACTACCTCATGAAGCTGGTTGAGAGAATGCCATGAGTGTGCAAAGCTGTCATGAAGTCAAAGGGAGGCTAATTTGAAGAATCTGAAATATTAAATATATTTAAATTTACTACATGATTCCATGTATGTTATTTCACAGTGTTGATGTCTTCACTATTATTCTACAATGTAGAAAATAGTCATAATAAAGAAAAGCCCTTGAATGAGAAGGTTTGTCCCAACCTTTGACTGGTGACAGACAGACAGACAGACAGACAGACAGACAGACAGACAGACAGACAGACAGACAGACAGACAGACAGACAGACAGATAGATAGATAGATAGATAGATAGATAGATAGATAGATAGATAGATAGATAGATAGATGGACGGACGGACGGACGGACGGACGGACAAACAGACGGTCGACGGAAAGATAGATAGATGCAATGATGGATAGATGGAAGGATGGATAGATATATGTGTGTGTGTGTGATGGGATGGGATGTATAGACAATATGTACAGTATATGGATAGAATATGAAGTATATCTGAAGAAAAATATACACTACTGTTCAAAAGTTTGGGGTCACTTAGAAGTGTCCTTGTTTTGAAAAGAAAAGCACATTTGTGGTCTATTAAAATAACATAATATTGATCGGGAATACAGGTTAGACATAGTTAATGTTGTAAAATACTATTGTAGCTGGAAGAGGCTGGTTGGAATATCTACATAGGCATACAGAGGCCCATTATCAGCAACCATCACTCCTGTGTTCCAATGGCATGTTGTGTTAGCTAATCCAAGTTTATCATTTTAAAGGGCTAATTGATCATTAGATAACCATTTTGCAATTATGTTAGCACAGCTGAAAACTGTTGTTCTGATTAAAGAAGCAGCTGGCCTTCTTTAGACTAGTTGAGTATCTGGAGCATCAGCATTTGTGGGTTCGATTACAGGCTCAAAATGGCCAGAAACAAATAACTTTCTTCTGAAACTCGTCAGTTTATTCTTGTTCTGAGAAATGAAGGCTATTCCAAGCGAGAAATTGCCAAGAAACTGAAGATCTCGTACAACGTTGTGTACAACTCCCTTCACAGAACAGCACAAACTGGCTCTAACCAGAATAGAAAGAGGAGGAGTGGGAGGCCCCGGTGCACAACTGAGCAAGAGGACAAGTACATTAGAGTGTCTAGTTTGAGAAACAGAGGCCTCAAAAGTCCTCAAGTGGCAGCTTCATTAAATAGTACCCGCAAAACAGCAGTCTCAACGTCAACAGTGAAAAGGCGATTCCGGGATGCTGGCCTTCTAGCCAGAGTTGCAAAGAAAAAGCCATATCTCAGACTGGCCAATAAAAGAAAAAGATTAAGATGGGCAAAAAAACACAGATACTGGACAGAGGAACTCTGCCGAGAAGGCCAGCTTCCCGGAGTCGCCTCTTCACTGTTGACGTTGAGACTGCTGTTTTGCGGGTGGTTACTGATAACGGGCCTTTGTACACCTATGTAGATATTACATTAAAATCTGCCGTTTCTAGCTAGAAAAGTAGTTTACAACATTATTAACAATGTCTACCCTGTTTTTCTTATGCATTTTGTGTCATTTTAATGGGCAAAAAAATTGCTTTTCTTTCAAAAACAAGGACATTTCTAAGTGACCCTTAACTGTTGAATGGTAGTGTATGTACAGTAATAGTACAAATAGGATGGCCTTCACTAGAATACTGTATATACATATGAAATGGGTAAAACAGGATGGCCTTCACTAGAATACTGTATATACATATGAAGTGGGTAAAACAGGATGGCCTTCACTAGAATACAGTATATACATATGAAGTGGGTAAAACAGGATGGCCTTCCCTAGAATACTGTATATACATATGAAATGGGTAAAACAGGATGGCCTTCACTAGAATACTGTATATACATATGAAATGGGTAAAACAGGATGGCCTTCACTAGAATACTGTATATACATATGAAATGGGTAAAACACGATGGCCTTCACTAGAATACAGTATATACATATGAAGTGGGTAAAACAGGATGGCCTTCACTAGAATACTGTATATACATATGAAATGGGTAAAACACGATGGCCTTCACTAGAATACAGTATATACATATGAAGTGGGTAAAACAGGATGGCCTTCACTAGAATACTGTATATACATATGAAGTGGGTAAAACAGGATGGCCTTCACTAGAATACAGTATATACATATGAAGTGGGTAAAACACGATGGCCTTCACTAGAATACAGTATATACATATGAAGTGGGTAAAACAGGATGGCCTTCACTAGAATACTGTATATACATATGAAATGAGAAAACAGCATGTTCACTGATCCGTGTCTTAAGGCTTCTAAGGTTTTTCCTGTGTAAGACAGACCACTAGGACATTTCAACGTGTGGACATGCAGGTCATTTCAACCCTTGATTTTAAATCTTTGTATGTAAACATTATTAATGTGACCAGTGTTCCGTTATTAATTGATCAGTGTTCCATGACTGTGTACATAGGTCAGCAACCTCTAAGGTGAATTGTAGAGTAACCGGGTGGTAGCCGTCTGGTGGCGTTGACTAAAGTTCAGGTAAAAGTGGATGATTGGGATGCACATCGGTGTTTGTGATTCTGAATAAATCCTGGGGAAACAAATATGTAACATGGACGTCCATTTTGTATGTGTGCTGGATGGATGGAGGTGCCTAATTCACTTTGATTGGGGTTTATGGTCAATGAATGATGAGTATTTGTGAAACTGCTACCGGTTGTCCTTCGGCAGACGCTG
>NW_026290391.1:0-5018 GCF_023373465.1 Oncorhynchus keta
TTTCCAAGATGGCGTAGCAGTCGTACGTATGTTTTGTCTTGTCCCGCCCTGTCTAGTGTAAATATAGTTTTCTTTCGTTTATTTTTTTCTGTATATATTTAGTACGTATTTTAATCTCACTCTCAAACTAGAGCTGAATATACTACTCCTGCAACCCGCATCACCCAATGTGGTACGGATCCGCCTTTTCTATACTTTACATTAGATCCGGAGCCACCATCAGAAGCTAGCCAGCAACTAGCTACTAGCTCGTACTCAGTTAGCCATTGCTAGCGGTCTTCTAAGCTAACTAGAACACCAGCGGACATCAACCCAGAGCATATCAGACTGCTCTTTCTACCACATCTCCGGATTCCTACCAAGAGCTCTGAACCTTTACACCGGATCATCGCAACTAGCTAGCTGCAACCAGTGGCTACTCCTGGCCAACGCCTGGCCCAAACAAGCTACAGTTAGCCTTGAGCTAAGCCATCTCTCCCGACTAGCCGAAGAGGCCCAACGATACCTCTTTTCGCATTGGCCTGACCCTTTACTGCCGACACGGAGCGCCGCCGATCCATCACGACTGGTCCGCCGACATAATCGTCCGAGGTGGTTTCAACAGGCTTTTTCGTTGCGACATCGCAAAGACCCATCTGCTGGCCAAGGCCCAGCTTTCTGAAACGCTGTATCTCCAGCTCACCAGAGCTCCTGTAGCATAATCCTGGGCTACAATTGACCCGGGGCCCATCGACCGGTCTGTCAATGCCACCGCAAGAAGAGGACAACAGACCTCACCCCATCGCGACGTCCCCCAAAGGTTAGCTCTCTAGCCCGCAAGCATCTCCCTACTTGCTATTCGGCCCAACGGCTAGCTTGTCTAGCCCGGGCCTACGAACTGTTAGCTTGCCAGCACAGGCCTGCTAACCATCTTTGACTCACCTCATCCCAAACACTTCTGAACCCATTTACTTTCTCTCTCTCTTTGATTTTTATTTGTTTATACCTTCCGGAAACCTGCCTCTACCCACTGTGATACGGATTTATCACTTTTAATTTTGATTTATTTTTATGACACACTCAAGAACCTCCAGACGCTAACCAGCTAACTAGCTACAAGCTATTTAGTCATTGTTAGTTTAAAAATAAATAAAAATAAAAATAAATAAAAAAAAATAAAAAACCTGGATAACACTCGCCAGCCCAGCTTCCTGCCCATCCACCGCCCCCTGGACACTGATTTCTTGGCTACATAGCTGACGACGCTGGACTGTCCATTAATCACGGTACCCCATTCTGCTTGTTTGTTTATCTGTCGCCCAGTTGCCTAGTCAACGCCATTTTACCTGCTGTTTGTTGTGCTAGCTGATTAGCCTCGCCTACTGCTTAGCGCTAGCTTTCCCAATTCAACACCTGTGATTACTGTATGCCTCGCTGTATGTCTCTCCCAAATGTCAATATGCCTTGTATACTGTTGTTCAGGTTAGTTATCATTGTTTTAGTTCACAATGGAGCCCCTAGATCCACTCTGCATACCCCTGTTACCTCCTTTGTCCCACCCCCACACATGCGGTGACCTCACCCATTACAACCAGCATGTCCAGAGATACAACCTCTCATCATCACCCAGTGCCTGGGCTTACCTCCGCTGTACCCGCACCCCACCATACCCCTGTCTGCGCATTATGCCCTGAATATATTCTACCATGCCCAGAAACCTGCTCCTCTTATCCTCTGCCCCCAACGCTCTAGGCGACCAGTTTTGATAGCCTTTAGCCGCACCCTCATACTACTCCTCTCTGTTCCGCGGGTGATGTGGAGGTAAAACCCAGGCCCTGCATGCCCCCAGGTACCCTCATTTGTTGACTTCTGTGATCGAAAAGTCTTGGTTTTATGCATGTCAACATCAGAAGCCTCCTCCCTAAGTTTGTTTTACTCACTGCTTTAGCACACTCTGCCAACCCTGATGTCCTTGCCGTGTCTGAATCCTGGCTCAGGAAGGCCACCAAAATTCAGAGATTTCCCATACCCAACTATAACATCTTCCGTCAAGATAGAACTGCCAAAGGGGGCGGAGTCGCAGTCTACTGCAGAGATAGCCTGCAAAGTAATGTCATACTTTCCAGGTCCATACCCAAACAGTTTGAACTACTAATTTTGAAAATTACTTCTCTCCAGAAACAAGTCTATCACTGTTGCCGCCTGCTACCGACCCCCGTCAGCTCCCAGCTGCGCCCTGGACACCATTTGTGAATTGATCGCCCTCATCTAGCTTCAGAGTTTGTTCTGTTAGGTGACCTAAACTGGGATATGCTTAACACCCCGGCAGTCCTACAATCTAAGCTAGATGCCCTCAATCTCACTCAAATCATCAAGGAACCACCAGGTACAACCCTAACTCTGTAAACAAGGGCACCTCATAGACGTCATCCTGACCAACTGGCCTCCAAATATACCTCCGCTGTCTTCAACCAGGATCTCAGCGATCACTGCCTCATCGCCTGTATCCGCCACGGAGCCGCAGTCAAACGACCACCCTCATCACTGTCAAACGCTCCCTAAAACACTTCTGTGAGCAGGCCTTTCTAATCGACCTGGCCCGTGTATCCTGGAAGGACATTGACCTCATCCCGTCAGTTGAGGATGCCTGGTCATTCTTTAAAAGTAACTTCCTCACCATTTTAGATAAGCATGCTCCGTTCAAAAATGCAGAACCAAGAACAGATACAGCCCTTGGTTCACTCCAGACCTGACTGCCCTCGACCAGCACAAAAACATCCTGTGGCGGACTGCAATAGCATCGAATAGCCCCCGTGATATGCAACTGTTCAGGAAATCAGGAACCAATACACGCAGTCAGTCAGAAAGCTAAGGCCAGCTTCTTCAGGCAGAAGTTTGCATCCTGTAACTCCAACTCCAAAAAGTTCTGGGACACTGTGAAGTCCATGGAGAACAAGAGCACCTCCTCCCAGCTGCCCACTGCACTGAGGCTAGGAAACACGGTCTTCCACCGAGCAATCCATGATTATCGAAAACTTCAATAAGCACTTTCAACGGCTGGCCATGCCTTCCGCCTGGCTACTCCAACTCGGCCAACAGCTCCGCCCGTAGTTCCTCACCCAAGCCTCTCCAGGTTCTCCTTACCCAAATCCAGATAGCAGATGTTCTGGAAAGAGCTGCAAAACCTGGACCCGTATTAAATCAGCTGGGCTTGATAATCTGGACCCGCTATTTCTGAAACTATCTGCCGCCATTGTCGCAACCCCTATTACCAGCCTGTTCAACCCTCTTCATATCGTCTGAGATCCCTATGATTGAAAGCTGCCGCAGTCATCCCCTTCAAAGGGGGAGACACCCTGACCCAAACTGCTATAGACCTATATCCATCCTGCCCTGCCTATCTAAGGTCTTTGAAAGCCAAGTCAACAAACAGGTCACTGACCATCTTCAATCCCACCGTACCTTCTCGCTGTGCACCTGGTTTCGAGCCGGTCACGGGTGCACCTCAGCCACACTCAAGGTACTAAATGATATCATAACCGCCATCGATAAAAGACAGTACTGTGCAGCCGTCTTCATCGACCGCCAAGGCTTTCGACTCTGTCAATCACCAAATTCTTATCGGCAGACCTAACAGCCCGGTTTTTCGGATGACTGCCTTGCCTGGTTCACCAATTACTTTGCAGACAGAGTTCAGTGTGTCAAATCGAGGGCATGTCCGGTCCTCTGGCAGTCTCTATGGGGTGCCCAGGTTCACCTCGGGCCGACTCTTTTCTGTATATCAATGATGCTGCTCTTGCTGCGGGCGATTCCCTGATCCACTCTACGAGAGACGACACCATTCTATATACTTTCGGCCCGTCATTGGACACTGTGCTATCCAACCTCCAAACGAGCTTCAATGCCATACAGCACTCCTTCCGTGGGCCTCCAACTGCTCCTAAACGCGAGTAAAACCAAATGCATGCTTTTCAACCGGTCTGCGTCTGCACCCGCATGCCCGACTAGCATCACCACCCTGATGGTTCCAACCTTGAATATGTGGACATCTAAGTACCTAGGTGTCTGGCTAGACTGCAAACTCTCCTTCCAGACTCACATCAAACATCTCCAATCAAAAATCAAATCCAGAGTCGGCTTTTCTATTCCGCAACAAAGCCTCCTTCACCACGCTGCTGCTTACCCTAGTAAAACTGACTATCCTACCGATCCTCGACCGGCGATGTCATCTACAAATGGCTTCCAACACTCTACTCAGCAAACTGGATGCAGTCTATCACAGTGCCATCCGTTTTTGTCACTAAAGCACCTTATACCACCCACCACTGCGACTTGTATGCTCTAGTCGGCTGGGCCTCTCACTACATATTCGCCGCCAGACCCACTGGCTCCAGGTCATCTACAAGTCCATGCTAGGTAAAAGCCCGCCTTATCTCAGTTCACTGGTCACGATGGCAACACCCATCCGTAGCACGCGCTCCAGCAGGTGTATTCACTGATCATCCTTGAAAGCCAACACTGATTTGCTTTTTTGCTTCCAGTACTCTGCTGCCTGTGACTGGAACGAATTGTAAAATCGCTGAAGTTGGAGACTTTTATCTCCTCACCAACTTCAAACATCAGCTATCCGGAGAAGTAACCGATCGCTGCAGCTGTACATAGTCTATTGGTAAATAGCTCACCTTTTCACCTACCTCATTCCCATACTGTTTTTATACTGTTTTTATTTATTTACTTTTCTGCTCTTTGCACACCAATATCTCTACCTGTACATGCCCATCTGATCATTTATCACCAGTGTTAATCTGCAAATTGTATTATTCGCCTACTTCCATGCCTTTGCACACATTGTATATAGACCGCCCATTTTTTCTACTGTGTTATTGACTTGCTAAATTGTTTACTCCATGTGTAACTCTGTGTTGTCTGTTCACACTGCTATGCTTTATCTTGGCCAGGTCGCAGTTGCAAATGAGAACTTGTTCTCAACTAGCCTACCTGGTTAAATAAAGGTGAAATAAAAATAAATAAAAATAAAA
>NW_026290392.1:0-104432 GCF_023373465.1 Oncorhynchus keta
CATCTATCTAACCATGACTCCCATCTATCTAACCATGACTCCCATCTATCTAACCATGACTCCTATCTATCTAACCATGATTCCCATCTATCTAACCATGATTCCCATCTATCTAACCATGACTCCCATCTATCTAACCATGACTCCCATCTATCTAACCATGACTCCATCTATCTAACCATGACTCCCATCTATCTAACCATGACTCCCATCTATCTAACCATGACTCCCATCTATCTAACCATGACTCCCATCTATCTAACCATGACTCCCATCTATCTAACCATGACTCCCATCTATCTAACCATGACTCCCATCTATCTAACCATGACTCCCATCTATCTAACCACGACTCCCATCTATCTAACCATGACTCCCATCTATCTAACCATGACTCCCATCTATCTAACCATGACTCCCATCTATCTAACCATGACTCCCATCTATCTAACCATGACTCCCATCTATCTAACCATGACTCCCATCTATCTAACCATGACTCCCATCTATCTAACCATGACTCCCATCTATCTAACCATGACTCCCATCTATCTAACCATGACTCCCATCTATCTAACCATGACTCCCATCTATCTAACCACGACTCCCATCTATCTAACCATGACTCCCATCTATCTAACCATCTATCTAACCACGACTCCCATCTACCTAACCACGACTCCCATCTATCTAACCATGACTCCCATCTATCTAACCATGACTCCTATCTATCTAACCATGACTCCCATCTATCTAACCATGACTCCCATCTATCTAACCACGACTCCCATCTATCTAACCACGACTCCCATCTATCTAACCATGACTCCCATCTATCTAACCATGACTCCCATCTATCTAACCATGACTCCCATCTATCTAACCATGACTCCCATCTATCTAACCATGACTCCCATCTATCTAACCATGACTCCCATCTATCTAACCATGACTCCCATCTATCTAACCATGACTCCCATCTACCTAACCATGACTCCCATCTATCTAACCATGACTCCCATCTATCTAACCATGACTCCCATCTATCTAACCATGACTCCCATCTATCTAACCATGACTCCCATCTATCTAACCATGACTCCCATCTATCTAACCATGACTCCCATCTATCTAACCATGACTCCCATCTATCTAACCATGACTCCCATCTATCTAACCATGACTCCCATCTATCTAACCATGACTCCCATCTATCTAACCATGACTCCCATCTATCTAACCATGACTCCCATCTATCTAACCATGACTCCCATCTATCTAACCATGACTCCCATCTATCTAACCATGACTCCATCTATCTAACCATGACTCCCATCTATCTAACCATGACTCCCATCTATCTAACCATGACTCCTATCTATCTAACCATGACTCCCCATCTAACCATGACTCCCATCTATCTAACCATGACTCCCATCTATCTAACCATGACTCCATCTATCTAACCATGATGACTATCCCATGACTCCCATCTATCTAACCATGACTCCCATCTATCTAACCATGACTCCCATCTATCTAACCATGACTCCCATCTATCTAACCATGACTCCATCTATCTAACCATGACTCCCATCTATCTAACCATGACTCCCATCTATCTAACCATGACTCCCATCTATCTAACCATGACTCCCATCTATCTAACCATGACTCCCATCTATCTAACCATGACTCCCATCTATCTAACTCCTATCTATCTAACCATGACTCCCATCTATCTAACCATGACTCCCATCTATCTAACCATGACTCCCATCTATCTAACCATGACATCTATCTAACCATGACTCCCATCTATCTAACCATGACTCCCATCTATCTAACCATGACTCCCATCTATCTAACCATGACTCCCATCTATCTAACCATGACTCCCATCTATCTAACCATGACTCCCATCTATCTAACCATGACTCCCATAACCATGACTCCCTAACCACGACTCCCATCTATCTAACCATGACTCCCATCTATCTAACCATGACTCCCATCTATCTAACCATGACTCCCATCTATCTAACCATGACTCCCATCTATCTAACCATGACTCCCATCTATCTAACCATGACTCCCATCTATCTAACCATGACTCCCATCTATCTAACCATGACTCCCATCTATCTAACCATGACTCCCATCTATCTAACCATGACTCCAGTGTTAATATAGTTGTACCTTGTTGTCTTCCCAGTAGAGCGCTAGAACCTGGTCTCCTGGTTTCAAGTTCCCCAGGCCTTGAGCCACTGCAGGCTCCATGGTCCCAACCTGCCCCTGGTCTGATCTCTGCCCTTTGACCTGCCCCGTTCTCTTCTTAGGGGCGGTGTTGGAGTTGTTATGGGCGGGGTTAGTGCTGTTCCTGTTGTGTGGCTCCTCCCTCTCCCTGGGGGCGGGACCAGAGGAGTAGTTCTGTTGTTTGATTGGCCCTGTCCGGTGTTCCGTTGACGAGTCACCGTTTTGGAGGTGTGGCCCCGAGCCTGGGCCGCTGCCCACTTGGCCTTTCACTGGACGAGACTCACCACGGGACACGCCCCAGTCCTTCTCTTGCCCCGCCCACGACGTAGAAGAGTACGACGGTCCGTTGTCCCGGTAACGGTCAAAGTTGTCAGAGTTGGGTCTTTCCCCGTGGGACTTCCCCCCTCCTCCTCTCCGTCTGCTGTTGGGCTCAGCTCTACAATACAACACAACGTTACTGCACATCCCAGAATGCACCTTTCTTCATTGGCACTGCACACACATTAGTAAACAGTCGACTCTCACACGTTGTATTCATAAACACGGATGACATTGACAATGAGACGACATTCATAGTCAAGTCTAATCAAGTATCCATACAAACTATGCCACTTTAGATAATGTTTACATACCCTACATTACTCATCTCATATTCATATACTGTACTCTATACCATCTACTGTATCTTGCCTATGCCGCGCTGTACCATCACTCATTCATATATCTTTATGTACATATTCTTTATCCCCTTACACTTGTGTGTATAAGACAGTAGTTGTGGAATTGTTAGGTTAGATTACTTGTTGGTTATTACTGCATTGTCCGAACAAGAAGCACAAGCATTTCGCTACACACTCACATTAACATCTGATAACCATGTGTATGTGATCAATAACATCTGCTAACCATGTGTATGTGACCAATAACATCTGCTAACCATGTGTATGTGATCAATAACATCTGCTAACCGTGTGTATGTGACCAATAACATCTGCTAACCATGTGACCAATAACATCTGCTAACCGTGTGTATGTGACCAATAACATCTGCTAACCATGTGACCAATAACATCTGCTAACCGGGTGTATGTGATCAATAACATCTGCTAACCATGTGATCAATAACATCTGCTAACCATGTGACCAATAACATCTGCTAACCATGTGTATGTGATCAATAACATCTGCTAACCATGTGATCAATAACATCTGCTAACCATGTGATCAATAACATCTGCTAACCATGTGACCAATAACATCTGCTAACCATGTGTATGTGATCAATAACATCTGCTAACCGGGTGTATGTGATCAATAACATCTGCTAACCGGGTGTATGTGATCAATAACATCTGCTAACCATGTGATCAATAACATCTGCTAACCATGTGTATGTGATCAATAACATCTGCTAACCATGTGATCAATAACATCTGCTAACCATGTGATCAATAACATCTGCTAACCATGTGATCAATAACATCTGCTAACCATGTGTATGTGATCAATAACATCTGCTAACCATGTGTATGTGATCAATAAAAATGTGATTTGATTTGATGACGTTGCCAATCAAGTCTAATCCAGTATCCATACCTGTTGTCTGTTCCGCTGTCAGACCTCTGGACCCCTTTAGGTTCTGATACACAGTTAAAACTGGACTCTGTCTGGTGCTGGCCTGGTTTAGAGGCAGCTGGTGCAGGTCCGTTGTCCTGCTTCATCCTCCTCCTCCTCCTCCTCCTCCTCCTCCTCCTCCTCCTCCTCCTCTCTTATTAAACGACAGATCGGGTACCGAGTGCTGCTCTCTCCGACTTTGGTTCTGGAACCCTCCGGAACCAGAACTAGAACCTACTCTGATCCCCTGCTGGAAGGTTCTAGAACCAGAAGAATCCCCTGGGTTCCGTCTCTGGGTTCTCTGTTCCGCTGGCCGGGGGCAGGGTACGTAGCAGCAGGGCAGAACACTGATGTCTGTCCTCTGGCCTCCCTGGCTGTTTGTCTCTCATGCTGGGCCTCTCTCCACCTCTCTGACCCTCCTCCACCTCCAGGAGGGGCCTTCTCCTGTGTCTGGCCCCTTTCCCGGCCTCTGTCCTGGGCCTCTCTCCACCTCTCTGACCCTCCTCCACCTCCAGGAGGGGCCTTCTCCTGTGTCTGGCCCCTTTCCCGGCCTCTGTCCTGGGCCTCTCTCCACCTCTCTGACCCTCCTCCACCTCCAGGAGGGGCCTTCTCCTGTGTCTGGCCCCTTTCCTGGCCTCTGTCCTGGGCTCTCTCCTGGCCCTGCCGGCTCCCTGCTGGAGCTGGGGCTGGGGAAGGGGTGGATGTGGCGATGGAGGGGTCGTGGCCAGGTTTAGGGAAATCCTTGTCACTATCTCTCTGGAAACGAGGTGGTCGGTCGTTCCGGTCGTTCCTGAAGTCTGATCTGTCGTTCCTCTCCTTCCGTGATCTGTCGTTCCTGGACCAGTCGTTACGGCTGTCGCTGCGTTGGGGGTACCTGTCCTGGGACTGGCTGTTAGGAGGGAACGTCATCTTACCCTCGTGATGCCTTTGGGAGGACTGGCTCTTTGGCTCTGGAGGGGAAACCCAGAGAGGACACACACACACACACACACACACACACACACACACACACACACACACACACACACACACACACACACACACACACACACACACACACAGGTGTAAACATTAAAACATTTCAACCAAATTGGATACACAAAAAGTAGTTTTTGTTTGCTGATAGATAGACCTAGTGCCCTGTTCTGTCTGGTGTCTGACCTGCCTATACTGATAGATAGACCTAGTGCCCTGTTCTGTCTGGTGTCTGACCTGCCTATACTGATAGATAGACCTAGTGCCCGGTTCTGTCTGGTGTCTGACCTGCCTATACTGATAGATAGACCTAGTGCCCTGTTCTGTCTGTCTGGTGTCTGACCTGCCTATACTGATAGATAGACCTAGTGCCCTGTTCTGTCTGTCTGGTGTCTGACCTGCCTATACTGATAGATAGACCTAGTGCCCTGTTCTGTCTGTCTGGTGTCTGACCTGCCTATACTGATAGATAGACCTAGTGCCCTGTTCTGTCTGTCTGGTGTCTGACCTGCCTATACTGATAGATAGACCTAGTGCCCTGTTCTGTCTGTCTGGTGTCTGACCTGCCTATACTGATAGATAGACCTAGTGCCCGGTTCTGTCTGTCTGGTGTCTGACCTGCCTATACTGATAGATAGACCTAGTGCCCTGTTCTGTCTGTCTGGTGTCTGACCTGCCTATACTGATAGATAGACCTAGTGCCCTGTTCTGTCTGTCTGGTGTCTGACCTGCCTATACTGATAGATAGACCTAGTGCCCTGTTCTGTCTGTCTGGTGTCTGACCTGCCTATACTGATAGATAGACCTAGTGCCCTGTTCTGTCTGTCTGGTGTCTGACCTGCCTATACTGATAGATAGACCTAGTGCCCTGTTCTGTCTGTCTGGTGTCTGACCTGCCTATACTGATAGATAGACCTAGTGCCCGGTTCTGTCTGTCTGGTGTCTGACCTGCCTATACTGATAGATAGACCTAGTGCCCTGTTCTGTCTGTCTGGTGTCTGACCTGCCTATACTGATAGATAGACCTAGTGCCCTGTTCTGTCTGTCTGGTGTCTGACCTGCCTATACTGATAGATAGACCTAGTGCCCTGTTCTGTCTGGTGTCTGACCTGACTATGCTGATAGATAGACCTAGTGCCCTGTTCTGTCTGGTGTCTGACCTGACTATACTGATAGATAGACCTAGTGCCCAGTTCTGTCTGTCTCTGTGCCCCTCCCCTCTCTCTAGCTGTTCTGTCTGTCTCTGTGCCCCTCCCCTCTCTCTAGCTGTTCTGTCTGTCTCTGTGCCCCTCCCCTCTCTCTAGCTGTTCTGTCTGTCTCTGTGCCCCTCCCCTCTCTCTAGCTGTTCTGTCTGTCTCTGTGCCCTCCCCTCTCTCTAGCTGTTCTGTCTGTCTCTGTGCCCCTCCCTCTCTCTAGCTGTTCTGTCTGTCTCTGTGCCCCTCCCCTCTCTCTAGCTGTTCTGTCTCTCTGTGCCCCTCCCCTCTCTCTAGCTGTTCTGTCTGTCTCTGTGCCCCTCCCCTCTCTCTAGCTGTTCTGTCTGTCTCTGTGCCCCTCCCCTCTCTCTAGCTGTTCTGTCTGTCTCTGTGCCCCTCCCCTCTCTCTAGCTGTTCTGTCTGTCTCTGTGCCCCTCCCCTCTCTCTAGCTGTTCTGTCTGTCTCTGTGCCCCTCCCACCTCTCTTCCCCACCTCTCCAGCTGTTCTGTCTGTCTCTGTGCCCCTCCCACCTCTCTTCCCCACCTCTCCAGCTGTTCTGTCTGTCTCTGTGCCCCTCCCCTCTCTCTAGCTGTTCTGTCTGTCTCTGTGCCCCTCCCCTCTCTCTAGCTGTTCTGTCTGTCTCTGTGCCCCTCCCCTCTCTCTAGCTGTTCTGTCTGTCTCTGTGCCCCCCCCCCTCTCTAGCTGTTCTGTCTGTCTCTGTGCCCCTCCCCTCTCTCTAGCTGTTCTGTCTGTCTCTGTGCCCCTCCCCTCTCTCTAGCTGTTCTGTCTCTCTGTGCCCCTCCCTCTCTCTAGCTGTTCTGTCTGTCTCTGTGCCCCTCCCCTCTCTAGCTGTTCTGTCTGTCTCTGTGCCCCTCCCACCTCTCTAGCTGTTCTGTCTGTCTCTGTGCCCCTCCCACCTCTCTAGCTGTTCTGTCTGTCTCTGTGCCCCTCCCCTCTCTCTAGCTGTTCTGTCTGTCACTGTGCCCCTCCCACCTCTCTAGCTGTTCTGTCTGTCTCTGTGCCCCTCCCCTCTCTCTAGCTGTTCTGTCTGTCTCTGTGCCCCTCCCCTCTCTAGCTGTTCTGTCTGTCTCTGTGCCCCTCCCCTCTCTCTAGCTGTTCTGTCTGTCTCTGTGCCCCTCCCCTCTCTCTAGCTGTTCTGTCTGTCTCTGTGCCCCTCCCCTCTCTCTAGCTGTTCTGTCTGTCTCTGTGCCCCTCCCTCTCTCTAGCTGTTCTGTCTGTCTCTGTGCCCCTCCCACCTCTCTAGCTGTTCTGTCTGTCTCTGTGCCCCTCCCACCTCTCTAGCTGTTCTGTCTGTCTCTGTGCACCCTCCCACCTCTCCAGCTGTTCTGTCTGTCTCTGTGCCCCTCCCACCTCTCTAGCTGTCCTGTCTGTCTCTGTGCACCCTCCCACCTCTCTAGCTGTTCTGTCTGTCTCTGTGCCCCTCCCACCTCTCTAGCTGTTCTGTCTGTCTCTGTGCCCCTCCAACCTCTCTAGCTGTTCTGTCTGTCTCTGTGCTCCTCCCCTCTCTCTTCCCCACCTCTCTAGCTGTTCTGTCTGTCTCTGTGCCCCTCCAACCTCTCTAGCTGTTCTGTCCGTCTCTGTGCCCCTCCCACCTCTCTTCCCCACCTCTGTAGCTGTTCTGTCTGTCTCTGTGCCCCTCCCACCTCTCTAGCTGTTCTGTCTGTCTCTGTGCCCCTCCCCTCTCTCTAGCTGTTCTGTCTGTCTCTGTGCCCCTCCAACCTCTCTAGCTGTTCTGTCTGTCTCTGTGCCCCTCCCACCTCTCTTCCCCACCTCTCTAGCTGTTCTGTCTGTCTCTGTGCCCCTCCCACCTCTCTTCCCCACCTCTGTAGCTGTTCTGTCTGTCTCTGTGCCCCTCCCACCTCTCTAGCTGTTCTGTCTGTCTCTGTGCCCCTCCCACCTCTCTAGCTGTTCTGTCTGTCTCTGTGCCCCTCCCACCTCTCTAGCTGTTCTGTCTGTCTCTGTGCCCCTCTCCACCTCTCTAGCTGTTCTGTCTGTCTCTGTGCCCCTCCCACCTCTCTAGCTGTTCTGTCTGTCTCTGTGCCCCTCCCACCTCTCTAGCTGTTCTGTCTGTCTCTGTGACCCTCCCACCTCTCTAGCTGTTCTGTCTGTCTCTGTGCCCCTCCCACCTCTCTAGCTGTTCTGTCTGTCTCTGTGCCCCTCTCCACCTCTCTAGCTGTTCTGTCTGTCTCTGTGCCCCTCCCACCTCTCTAGCTGTTCTGTCTGTCTCTGTGCCCCTCCCACCTCTCTAGCTGTTCTGTCTGTCTCTGTGCCCCTCTCCACCCCTCTAGCTGTTCTGTCTGTCTCTGTGCCCCTCCCACCTCTCTAGCTGTTCTGTCTGTCTCTGTGCCCCTCCCCTCTCTCTAGCTGTTCTGTCTGTCTCTGTGCCCCTCCCACCTCTCTAGCTGTTCTGTCTGTCTCTGTGCCCCTCCCCTCTCTCTAGCTGTTCTGTCTGTCTCTGTGCCCCTCTCCACCTCTCTAGCTGTTCTGTCTGTCTCTGTGCCCCTCCCACCTCTCTAGCTGTTCTGTCTGTCTCTGTGCCCCTCCCACCTCTCTATGAAAAGATGTGAGTGTTTGTGTTCTCGGAAGTACGGCAACTAATCCAGTCTCCGTTTTCAAAAATACTGAATCTCAGGAGGCGATTCCTAGAGGAAGATGTATTTTCAGTCTACTAAATGTCTCCTTACTACATTTGAACACAGTGAATAAACAGAGTTTTCTATTGTGTTATTGACTGTACGTTTGTTTTACTCCATATGTAACTCTGTGTTGTAGTTTTTGTCGCACTGCTTTGCTTTATCTTGGTCAGGGTCGCAGTTGTAAATGAGAACTTGTTCTCAACTGGCCAACCTGGTTAAATAAAAGGTGAAATAAAATAAATGAAATTGGCAAGTCATGGTATTTAACAAGATGTAAAGATTGGTCTGTGAGCAGGCGGAAGGCAGGCTGTACGATTGTTTATCCCACAGGCAGCTCAAGATTAATTTGATGGACAGTTCTGGAAGCCTCGTGATGGACGTTAAGTCCCACTTCAGAAGCGACCTTCCTTCACAGACAAGTAGAACACCCGTTCAGCGGGCGCCTCGACTCTCCAGAGAAGGTTTGGTTTTGGCATTTAAAAAGCTGTCGTCCTACACTGAACAGACAAACAAATATACCGAAGCAGAGGTGCTTTCAAGGGGATATGACTGAGGGAGATTTCACTGTCTGACTGAGGGAGATTTCACTGTCTGACTGAGGGAGATAGAACTACACTGTCTGACTGAGGGAGATAGAACTACACTGTCTGACTGAGGGAGAGTTCACTGTCTGTCTGAGGGAGAGAGAACTTCACTGTCTGACTGAGGGAGAGAGAACTTCACTGTCTGACTGAGGGAGAGAGAACTTCACTGTCTGACTGAGGGAGATTTCAATGTCTGACTGAGGGAGATTTCACTGTCTGACTGAGGGAGATTTCACTGTCTGACTGAGGGAGATTTCACTGTCTGACTGAGGAAGACTTCACTGTCTGACTGAGGGAGAGAGAACTACACTGTCTGACCGAGGGAGATATAACTACACTGTCTGACTGAGGGAGATAGAACTACACTGTCTGTCTGAGGGAGATAGAACTTCACTGTCTGTCTGAGGGAGATAGAACTACACTGTCTGTCTGAGGGAGATAGAACTACACTGTCTGTCTGAGGGAGAGGAGATAGAACTACACTGTCTGTCTGAGGGAGAGGAGATAGAACTTCACCGTCTGACTGAGGGAGAGAGAACTACACTGTCTGTCTGAGGGAGAGGAGATAGAACTTCACCGTCTGTCTGAGGGAGATAGAACTACACTGTCTGACTGAGGGAGATAGAACTTCACCGTCTGTCTGAGGGAGAGGAGATAGAACTACACTGTCTGTCTGAGGGAGAGGAGATAGAACTTCACCGTCTGACTGAGGGAGAGAGAACTACACTGTCTGTCTGAGGGAGAGGAGATAGAACTACACTGTCTGTCTGAGGGAGAGAGAACTACACCGTCTGTCTGAGGGAGAGGAGATAGAACTTCACCGTCTGACTGAGGGAGAGGAGATAGAACTTCACCGTCTGTCTGAGGGAGAGGAGATAGAACTTCACCGTCTGTCTGAGGGAGAGGAGATAGAACTTCACCGTCTGTCTGAGGGAGAGGAGATAGAACTTCACCGTCTGTCTGAGGGAGAGGAGATAGAACTTCACCGTCTGTCTGAGGGAGAGGAGATAGAACTTCACCGTCTGTCTGAGGGAGAGAGAACTACACTGTCTGTCTGAGGGAGAGGAGATAGAACTTCACCGTCTGTCTGAGGGAGAGGAGATAGAACTTCACCGTCTGTCTGAGGGAGATAGAACTACACTGTCTGTCTGAGGGAGAGGAGATAGAACTTCACCGTCTGTCTGAGGGAGATAGAACTACACTGTCTGTCTGAGGGAGAGGAGATAGAACTACACTGTCTGTCTGAGGGAGAGGAGATAGAACTTCACCGTCTGTCTGAGGGAGAGAGAACTACACTGTCTGTCTGAGGGAGAGGAGATAGAACTTCACCGTCTGTCTGAGGGAGATAGAACTACACTGTCTGTCTGAGGGAGAGGAGATAGAACTTCACCGTCTGTCTGAGGGAGAGGAGATAGAACTACACCGTCTGTCTGAGGGAGAGGAGATAGAACTACACTGTCTGACTGAGGGAGAGGAGATAGAACTTCACTGTCTGACTGAGGGAGATTTCACTGTCTGACTGAGGGAGAGGAGATAGAACTACACTGTCTGTCTGAGGGAGAGGAGATAGAACTACACCGTCTGTCTGAGGGAGAGGAGATAGAACTTCACTGTCTGACTGAGGGAGATTTCACTGTCTGACTGAGGGAGAGGAGATAGAACTACACTGTCTGTCTGTCTGTCTGAGGGAGAGAGAACTACACTGTCTGTCTGAGGGAGAGAGAACTACACCGTCTGTCCCTAGGGGTCCTTATTAGGACCATTATTCTGCTTCGTGAATGAATGATTCTGCATCGTGAACTAATAGGACCACTATGCATGGTAAATTGACGTGGAATTTTCTGATGTTTTTGTGTATAGTTTTAACAGAAAATTATTTGTAAAAAAAAAAATGCAGATTAAACGTTAAGCAACATTGTCCATTGGTCACATTCCTAACGTGTACACACACAGACATGCTTAATACGTTCTGGATACGCTCTTTTAATTGGAGACCTGAGAAACAAATCAAAAAACAAACGTCATTATATACTTTTTATTTTTAAACAAAGAAGGCAGAAACTAAAGTCATTGCCAGAGTTCAGTAAAAACGATCCCAAACTCTGGTTTCAAACGTCTAAAACGCTTGAAATGAGCCCAAACATCAAACGGTAACTTCCCCTCATGAAAGGCAGGAAATGAAACCCATCCCTCTCTGTTGACTGTGTCCATTTCCCCTCTGTGGTGAACCATATGTCAGTTTGTCGCCATGCCGACACACTGATGTCAGAGACTTAACTAACGGCAGCACTGTTTCATACAGATTAATACCCTCTGTAGAGAGACACAGACCATCTGGCCTGGCTCCTCACTGTAACCACCAGAGGAGAGGACGACGGCACCAGAGACTACAGCACCAGAGACTACAGCACCAGAGACTACAGCACCAGAGACTACAGCACCAGAGACTACAGCACCAGAGACTACAGCACCAGAGACTACAGCACCAGAGACTACAGCACCAGAGACTACAGCACCAGAGACTACAGCACCAGAGACTACGGCACCAGAGACTACAGCACCAGAGACTACAGCACCAGAGACTACAGCACCAGAGACTACAGCACCAGAGACTACGGCACCAGAGACTACAGCACCAGAGACTACAGCACCAGAGACTACAGCACCAGAGACTACAGCACCAGAGACTACAGCACCAGAGACTACAGCACCAGAGACTACGGCACCAGAGACTACGGCACCAGAGACTACAGCACCAGAGACTACGGGACCAGACTACAGCACCAGAGACTACAGCACCAGAGACTACAGCACCAGAGACTACAGCACCAGACTACAGCACCAGAGACTACAGCACCAGAGACTACAGCACCAGAGACTACAGCACCAGAGACTACAGCACCAGAGACTACAGCACCAGAGACTACGGCACCAGAGACTACAGCACCAGAGACTACAGCACCAGAGACTACGGTACCAGACTACAGCACCAGAGACTACAGCACCAGAGACTACAGCACCAGAGACAACACTACAGCACCAGACACTACAGCACCAGACACTACAGCACCAGAGACTACAGCACCAGAGACTACAGCACCAGAGACTACAGCACCAGAGACTACGGCACCAGAGACTACGGCACCAGAGACTACGGCACCAGAGACTACAGCACCAGAGACTACGGCACCAGAGACTACGGCACCAGAGACTACAGCACCAGAGACTACAGCACCAGAGACTACAGCACCAGAGACAGGACTACAGCACCAGAGACAGGATTACAGCACCAGAGACAGGACTACAGCACCAGAGACTACAGCACCAGAGACTACAGCACCAGAGACAGGGCTACAGCACCAGACACTACAGCACCAGAGACAGGACTACAGCACCAGAGACAGGACTACAGCACCAGAGACTACAGCACCAGAGACAGGGCTACAGCACCAGAGACAGGACGATGGCACCAGAGACTACAGCACCAGAGACTACAGCACCAGAGACAGGGCTACAGCACCAGAGACAGGACTACAAGACCAGAGACTATACACCAGAGACTATAACACCAGAGACAGGACTACAGGACTAGAGACTATAACACCAGAGACTATAACACCAGAGGCAGGACTAGAGGACTAGAGACTATAAAACCAGAGACTATGACACCAGAGACTATAACACTAGAGACTATAACACCAGAGACTATAGCACCAGAGAATATAACACCAGAGACTATAACACCAGAGACTATAACACCAGAGACAGGACTAGAGGACTAGAGACTATAACACCAGAGACTATAACACCAGAGACAGGACTAGAGGACTAGAGACTATAACACCAGAGACTATAACACCAGAGACAGGACTACAGGACTAGAGACTATAACACCAGAGACAGGACTAGAGGACTAGAGACTATAACACCAGAGACTATAACACCAGAGACAGGACTAGAGACTATAACACCAGAGACTATAACACCAGAGACTATGACACCAGAGACTATAACACCAGAGACTATAACACCATAACACCATACACTATAACACCATACACTATAACACCAGAGACAGGACCAGAGACTATAACACCAGAGACTATAACACCAGAGACTATAACACCAGAGACTATAGCACCAGAGACTATAACACCAGAGACTATAGCACCAGAGACTATAACACCAGAGACTATAACACCAGAGACTATAACACCAGAGACTATAACACCAGAGACTATAACACCAGAGACAGGACTAGAGACTATAACACCATACACTATAACACCAGAGACTATAACACCAGAGACTATATATAACACCAGAGACTATATATAACACCAGAGACTATATATAACACCAGAGACTATAGCACCAGAGACTATAGCACCAGAGACTATAACACCAGAGACTATAGCACCAGAGACTATAACACCAGAGACTATAACACCAGAGACTATATATAACACCAGAGACTATAACACCAGAGACTATAACACCAGAGACTATAACACCAGAGACTATAGCACCAGAGACTATAACACCAGAGACTATAACACCAGAGACTATAACACCAGAGACTATAACACCAGAGACTATAACACCAGAGACTATAACACCAGAGACTATAACACCAGAGACTATAACACCAGAGACAGGACTAGAGACTATAACACCATACACTATAACACCAGAGACTATAACACCAGAGACTATATATAACACCAGAGACTATATATAACACCAGAGACTATATATAACACCAGAGACTATATATAACACCAGAGACTATATATAGCACCAGAGACTATAACACCAGAGACTATAACACCAGAGACTATAACACCAGAGACTATAACACCAGAGACTATAGCACCAGAGACTATAACACCAGAGACTATAACACCAGAGACTATAACACCAGAGGCAGGACTAGAGGACTAGAGACTATAAAACCAGAGACTATGACACCAGAGACTATAACACTAGAGACTATAACACCAGAGACTATAGCACCAGAGAATATAACACCAGAGACTATAACACCAGAGACTATAACACCAGAGACAGGACTAGAGGACTAGAGACTATAAAACCAGAGACTATGACACCAGAGACTATAACACCAGAGACTATAGCACCAGAGACTATAACACCAGAGACTATAACACCAGAGACTATAACACCAGAGACTATAACACCAGAGACTATAGCACCAGAGACCATAACACCAGAGACAGGCCTAGAGACTATAACACCAGAGACTATAACACCAGAGACAGGACTAGAGACTATAACACCAGAGACTATAACACCAGAGACTATAACACCAGAGACTATAACACCAGAGACTATAGCACCAGAGACTATAACACCAGAGACTATAACACCAGAGACTATAACACCAGAGACTATAACACCAGAGACTATAACACCATACACTATAACACCAGAGACTATAACACCAGAGACTATAACACCAGAGACTATAACACCAGAGACTATAACACCAGAGACTATAACACCAGAGACTATGACACCAGAGACAGGACTAGAGACTATAACACCAGAGACAGGACTAGAGACTATAACACCAGAGACTATAACACCAGAGACTATAACACCAGAGACTATATATAACACCAGAGACTATAACACCATACAGAGACTATAACACCAGAGACTATAACACCAGAGACTATAACACCAGAGACTATAACACCAGAGACTATAACACCAGAGACAGGACTAGAGACTATAACACCAGAGACTATAACACCAGAGACTATAACACCAGAGACTATATATAACACCAGAGACTATAACACCATACACTATAACACCAGAGACTATAACACCAGAGACTATAACACCAGAGACTATAACACCAGAGACAGGACTAGAGACTATAACACCATACACTATAACACCAGAGACGATAACACCAGAGACTATAACACCAGAGACTATAACACCAGAGACTATAACACCAGAGACTATAACACCAGAGACTATAACACCAGAGACTATAACACCAGAGACTATAATACCAGAGACTATAACACCAGAGACTATAACACCAGAGACTATAACACCAGAGACAGGACTAGAGACTATAACACCAGAGACTATAACACCAGAGACAGGACTAGAGACTATAACACCAGAGACTATAACACCATACACTATAACACCAGAGACTATGACACCAGAGACTATAACACCAGAGACAGGACTAGAGACTATAACACCAGAGACTATAGCACCAGAGACTATAACACCAGAGACTATAACACCAGAGACAGTACATTGTTTCTCACAATAGTCTATTATTTTTAAAAATGTACAATACTTGAAGGAATTTTGAATGACAGTTCATCTTTGATGCTGGAAAAAAAAAGAGTTGTGAATCAGAAAGAAAAACAGGAACAAAAAGAAAGTTATTATCTCCCTGTAATAGAAAATTCCCCTTTTCAAAATATGTCACAAATAGGTGTAACAAACTGCTTTGTGCTTTGTGGGAAAAAAAATGTCAGGTTGAAAACAGGCATCACAGCGGGATAAAGGTAGAGGAGGGGAAAGATCCCTGCTGCTGCCTCGCTCTCCCATCAAGGTGCATGAATTCAGGAGCAAAGTGAAGTAGAGACACTTCTTTATTGTTAAAACGAACAGGTTTCAACTATAGCAACCCTGATGAAGACAATTGGTAAAGGACAGGACTGTACCTTGTAGGGAGAAGACTATTGGTAAAGGACAGGACTGTACCTTGTAGGGAGAAGCTCCCCATCTTGGACTCCAGGAAGTCGAACAGAGTGCTGGGTCCTGACGGTCTTCCTCCTGCTCCCTCCTCCTCATCCTCACCCCCAAACCTACTGGACCGACCCCGACCCCGGCCACGACCCCTTCCTCTGTCTGCTGCATGGAGGAAACAGGCGCAGCAGAAAAGTCACATTATCAATGGGATTCTATAGTTATTACGTAGTCGTAGGTCATGTTGTAGGCTGACCTCTGGGTGGGGGGATTCTATACCTCTGGGTGGGGGGAGCAGGGCTTACCTCTGGGTGGGGGGTGGAAGCAGGGCTTACCTCTGGGTGGGGGGTGGGAGCAGGGCTTACCTCTGGGTGGGGGAGCAGGGCTTACCTCTGGGTGGGGGTCTGCTGGGTTCCTCGGGGGTGGGGGGTTTGAAGGTCCCCGTCAGTAGACTGTTGAGAGCCACCTCCATGTTGTTGTTGTTGTCCATCAGGGCCTGACGAGCATCCTCCTTATCAAACCCCATCTCCATAATGTCCCTTAGGGCCCGCTCATCCACCTAGAGGGAGGGGGATGGAGGGATGGGAGGGGGTGGAGGGAGGGGAGGGGGTGGAGGGAGGGGAGGGGGATGGAGGGATGGGAGGGGGTGGAGGGGATGGGAGGGGGTGGAGGGAGGGGGGGGGGGATGGAGGGAGGGGAGGGGGTGGAGGGAGGGAGGGGGGGGAGGGGGATGGAGGGAGGGGAGGGGGTGGAGGGAGGGGGGGAGGGGGTGGAGGGAGGGGAGGGGGTGGAGGGAGGGGAGGGGGTGGAGGGAGGGGAGGGGGTGGAGGGAGGGGGAGGGGGTGGAGGGGATGGGAGGGGGTGGAGGGAGGGGAGGGGGGTGGAGGGATGGGGGGGGTGGAGGGAGGGGAGGGGGTGGAGGGATGGGAGGGGGTGGAGGGATGGGAGGGGGGGAGGGGGATGGAGGGAGGGGAGGGGGTGGAGGGAGGGGGTGGAGGGAGGGGAGGGGGTGGAGGGAGGGAGGGGAGGGGGTGGAGGGAGGGAGGGGAGGGGGATGGAGGGAGGGGAGGGGGTGGAGGGAGGGGAGGGGAGGGGGTGGAGGGAGGGAGGGGGTGGAGGGAGGGGAGGGGGTGGAGGGATGGGAGGGGGTGGAGGGAGGGGGTGGAGGGATGGGAGGGGGTGGAGGGAGGGGGGGGGGGAGATGGAGGGAGGGGAGGGGGTGGAGGGAGGGGAGGAGATGGAGGGATGGGAGGGGAGATGGAGGGAGGGGAGGGGGTGGAGGGAGGGGAGAGGGGATGGAGGGAGGGGAGGGGGTGGAGGGAGGGGAGGGGGATGGAGGGAGGGGAGGGGAGATGGAGGGATGGGAGGGGATGGAGGGAGGGGAGGGGGTGGAGGGAGGGGAGGGGGTGGAGGGGATGGGAGGGGGTGGAGGGAGGGGAGGGGGTGGAGGGATGGGAGGGGGTGGAGGGAGGGGAGGGGGTGGAGGGATGGGAGGGGGTGGAGGGAGGGGAGGGGAGATGGAGGGATGGGAGGGGGATGGAGGGAGGGAGGGGGTGGAGGGAGGGGAGGGGGTGGAGGGGATGGGGGGGGTGGAGGGAGGGGATGGGGGGGTGGAGGGATGGGAGGGGGTGGAGGGAGGGGAGGGGGTGGAGGGATGGGAGGGGGTGGAGGGATGGGAGGGGAGGGGGATGGAGGGAGGGGAGGGGGTGTGGGGAGGGGAGGGGAGGGGGTGGAGGGAGGGAGGGGGTGGAGGGAGGGGAGGGGGTGGAGGGGAGGGTAGGGGGGTGGAGGGATGGGAGGGGGTGGAGGGAGGGGGTGGAGGGATGGGAGGGGGTGGAGGGAGGGGAGGGGAGATGGAGGGATGGGGGAGGAGTTAAAATGGGGAGGAGAGTTCAAATGGGGGAGGAGAGTTCAAATGGGGGAGGGAGTTAAAATGGGGGAGGGGAGTTCAAATGGGGGAGGGGAGTTCAAATGGGGAGGGAGTTAAAATGGGGGAGGGAGTTAAAAATGGGGGAGGGGAGTTAAAATGGGGAGGGGAGTTAAAATGGGGAGGGGGAGTTAAAATGGGGAGGAGAGTTCAAATGGGGGAGGGGAGTTCAAATGGGGGAGGGGAGTTCAAATGGGGGAGGGGAGTTCAAATGGGGGAGGGGAGTGAGTGGAGGGGTTAATGAAGACCCGGAGCACATCGTTACAACACCGTATATAGACATAATATGACATGTGAAATGTCTCTATTCTTTTGGAACTCAGGAGAGGTGACGCACTTCAGTTCAATTCAAGGGGCTTTATTGGCATGGAAACATACTTTAACAAGTGAAATAAACAATAATAATTAACAGTAAACATTACACTCACAGAAGTTCCAAAAGAATAAAGACATTTCAAATGTCATGTACAAATACAGTGCTCTGGACTTCATTAACTTCTCCCCTGGTCCCATTTTTGAACTTCTCCCTCCCTCTCTGGTCTTCATTAACCCCCCCCCCATTTGATCTTCCCTCTCTCAGGTCTTCACCCCCCCTATTTGAACTTTCCTCTCTCTGGTCTTCATTAACCCCCCCCCACACATTTGAACTTCCCTCTCTCAGGTCTTCATTAACCCCCCACACATTTGAACTTCCCTCTCTCAGGTCTTCATTAACCCCCCCCCATTTGAACTTCCCTCTCTCAGGTCTTCATTAACCCCCCCATTTGAACTTCCCTCTCTCAGGTCTTAAAGAGGGAACAGGGTCTAAAGTAGTGCCCTATAGAGGGAATAGGGTCTAAAGTAGTGCCCTATAGAGGGAATATGGTGCCCTTTGGGAGACAGCCTGATGGGGGAAGGGAGGGGTCTTACTGCAAGCCAGGAGTCTACATTACACAACTGAATGAAAGACTCGTTGATGTTGAGGCCCAGTCCCACACCGTCTCAAACCACTGAGGATCCCCAAGATTATTTCACAATCAGACCACAGAGGACCCTAAACCATCATCTGACTCTGACACCAATGAGGGTCCCCAAGATTATTTCACAATCAGACCACAGAGGACCCTAAACCATCATCTGACTCTGAAACCAATGAGAGTCCCCAAGATTATTTCACAATCAGACCACAAAAGGACCCTAAACCATCATCTGACTCTGACACCAATGAGGGTCCCCAAGATTATTTCACAATCAGACCACAGAGGACCCTAAACCATCATCTGACTCTGACACCAATGAGGGTCCCCAAGATTATTTCACAATCAGACCACAGAGGACCCTAAACCATCATCTGACTCTGACACCAATGAGGGTCCCCAAGATTATTTCACAATCAGACCACAAAGGACCCTAAACCATCATCTGACTCTGAAACCAATGAGGGTCCCCAAGATTATTTCACAATCAGACCACAAAGGACCCTAAACCATCATCTGACTCTGAAACCAATGAGGGTCCCCAAGATTATTTCACAATCAGACCACAGAGGACCCTAAACCATCATCTGACTCTGACACCAAAACGGCTCAATAAAAACCTGAATCAGAGACATTTCTTACTGCGAGCCAGGAATTAAACAAATGAATTAGGCTGACTTGTTGTGGTTGTGGTTGTTGTTGTTGTTGTGAAGCCTAGACAGGTCCAGCCCAAAACCAGAGAGCCAAGGCATATTTTACCAGAATTATTCTCCTGACCACAAAGACCTCAAACATCTTCAATTAAAATTGAAAGGAGCCCGGGGGGGGGGGCTTTTAGACAGAGGGAAAGAGACCCACCCGCCTACACAGAGCTAAGGGAAACACTGGGTCAAAAGGTCGGAGCCCTCACCAGCTCGCGGTAATTTCCTAGTTCCCGGTAGTTTGGTTGTTCCCGGTAACTCCCGAGCTCTCTGTAGTTTCCTTCTGGACGGCTGGACTCCTCCGTCCTCTCCTCTCGTCTCTGCCGGTACGAGTCCCTGTCTCCTCGGTCTCCTCCTCCTCGTCGGTCTCCTCCTCGGTCTCCTCCTCCTCGTCGGTCCCGACCGCCTGTATTAACGAGGTTCCCGCCAGCATTGCCTCCGCCTCCAAACGTCCGAGTTCCCTTCAGAAGAGGTCAAAAGACACTCAGAGCTGGATTCCTCCCGGGGCAGACAGACAAAGTCTCTTCCTGGACTAAACAACTGTTTTACAATGGAGAAGCTGCACCTGGTCTGTGTCTGGGAAACTGGCCCTTCAGATACAACAAGCCAGTAGAAACAACCAACTCACACAGTGGGACACAGACAGAGTTCAACAGACATGGATGGTCCAGTTACTATAGCGACGACAACAGGGATAAAACACAGACAGACAGACAGACAGACAGACAGACAGACAGACAGACAGACAGACACAGACACAGACACACACACACACACACACACACACACACACACACACACACCTCTTTGTTCTTGGCCACCTCAGCGATGGCACAGCCTCTGCTTCTCAAACTCTTCGTTCTCGTCAGCCGTCTTCACCACACTGGTGCTGACCAGAGTCTTCCTGGTGTCCAGCTCTCTGGAGTCCACTTCCTCATTCCTTACACACTTCTGAGGAGCACAGAGAAACGACCATTTCATCAGTCTGATTGGTTAGTCAACAGAGAGAGAATCAGTCTGATTGGTTAGTCATCGGAGAGAGAATCAGTCTGATTGGTTAGTCAACGGAGAGAGAATCAGTCTGATTGGTTAGTCAACAAAGAGATTCAGGCTGATTGGTTAGTCAACAAGAGAATCAGTCTGATTGGTTAGTCAACAGAGAGAGAATCAGTCTGATTGGTTAGTCAACGGAGAGAGAATCAGTCTGATTGGTTAGTCAACGGAGAGAGAATCAGTCTGATTGGTTAGTCAACAGAGAGAGAATCAGTCTGATTGGTTAGTCAACGAGAGAGAATCAGTCTGATTGGTTAGTCAACGGAGAGAGAATCAGTCTGATTGGTTAGTCAACGGAGAGAGAATCAGTCTGATTGGTTAGTCAACAGAGAGAGAATCAGTCTGATTGGTTAGTCAACGGAGAGAGAATCAGTCTGATTGGTTAGTCAACAAAGAGATTCAGGCTGATTGGTTAGTCAACAAAGAGAGAATCAGTCTGATTGGTTAGTCAACAGAGAGAGAATCAGTCTGATTGGTTAGTCAACGGAGAGAGAATCAGTCTGATTGGTTAGTAAACGGAGAGAGAATCAGTCTGATTGGTTAGTCAACAGAGAGAGAATCAGACTGATTGGTTAGTCAACGGAGAGAGAATCAGTCTGATTGGTTAGTCAACAAAGAGATTCAGGCTGATTGGTTAGTCAACAAAGAGAGAATCAGTCTGATTGGTTAGTCAACAGAGAGAGAATCAGTCTGATTGGTTAGTCAACGGAGAGAGAATCAGTCTGATTGGTTAGTCAACGGAGAGAGAATCAGTCTGATTGGTTAGTCAACAGAGAGAGAATCAGTCTGATTGGTTAGTCAACGGAGAGAGAATCAGTCTGATTGGTTCGTCAACGGAGAGAGAATCAGTCTGATTGGTTAGTCAACGGAGAGAGAATCAGTCTGATTGGTTAGTCAACGGAGAGAGAATCAGTCTGATTGGTTAGTCAACGGAGAGAGAATCAGTCTGATTGGTTAGTCAACGGAGAGAGAATCAGTCTGATTGGTTAGTCAACAGAGAGAGAATCAGTCTGATTGGTTAGTCAACGGAGAGAGAATCAGCCTGATTGGTTAGTCAACGGAGAGAGAATCAGTCTGATTGGTTAGTCAACGGAGAGAGAATCAGCCTGATTGGTTAGTCAAGGAGAGAGAATCAGTCTGATTGGTTCGTCAACAGAGAGAGTATCGGACTGATTGGTTAGTCAACAAAGAGAGAATCAGTCTGATTGGTTAGTCAACGGAGAGAGAATCAGCCTGATTGGTTAGTCAACGGAGAGAGAATCAGTCTGATTGGTTCGTCAACAGAGAGAGAATCAGTCTGATTGGTTAGTCAACGGAGAGAGAATCAGTCTGATTGGTTAGTCAACAAAGAGAGAATCAGTCTGATTGGTTAGTCAACAGAGAGAGTATCGGACTGATTGGTTAGTCAACAAAGAGAGAATCAGTCTGATTGGTTAGTCAACAAAGAGAGAATCAGTCTGATTGGTTAGTCAACAAAGAGAGAATCAGTCTGATTGGTTAGTCAACGGAGAGAGAATCAGCCTGATTGGTTAGTCAACAAAGAGAGAATCAGTCTGATTGGTTAGTCAACAGAGAGAGTATCGGACTGATTGGTTAGTCAACAAAGAGAGAATCAGTCTGATTGGTTAGTCAACAGAGAGAGAATCAGTCTGATTGGCTGTGCGTGGAACTCGTTAAATATTGGCAGGTCATACCTGTCCGAAGGGCACGAAGGGAGGGGCTCCACCTTCTCGTCCGATGTTACTCCTGCTGTGTTTGGCCAAGCTCTGGAGGTCAAAGGGGAGAAGAATTTAGAACGCCCTTGAGTATATATTTAGACATTCTGAATTCCATTCCTTTACTTAGATGTGTGTGTATTGGGTATATGTTGTGTAATTAGATGTGTGTGTATTGGGTATGTGTTGTGTAGATGTGTCTATTGGGTATATGTTGTGTAATTAGATGTGTGTGTATTGGGTATGTGTTGTGTATATGTGTCTATTGGGTATATGTTGTGTAATTAGATGTGTGTGTGTATTGGGTATGTGTTGTGTATATGTGTGTGTGTATTGGGTATGTGTTGTGTAGATGTGTGTATTGGGTATATGTTGTGTATATGTGTGTGTATTGGGTATATGTTGTGTAATTAGATGTGTGTGTATTGGGTATATGTTGTGTAGATGTGTGTGTATTGGGTATATGTTGTGTAATTAGATGTGTGTGTATTGGGTATATGTTGTGTAGATGTGTGTGTGTATTGGGTATGTGTTGTGTAATTAGATGTGTGTGTATTGGGTATATGTTGTGTAATTAGATGTGTGTGTATTGGGTATATGTTGTGTAGATGTGTGTGTATTGGGTATATGTTGTGTAATTAGATGTGTGTGTATTGGGTATATGTTGTGTAGATGTGTGTGTATTGGGTATATGTTGTGTATATGTGTGTGTGTGTATTGGGTATGTGTTGTGTAGATGTGTGTATTGGGTATATGTTGTGTATATGTGTGTGTGTATTGGGTATATGTTGTGTAACTAGATGTGTGTGTATTGGGTATATGTTGTGTAGATGTGTGTGTATTGGGTATATGTTGTGTAATTAGATGTGTGTGTATTGGGTATGTTGTGTAGATGTGTGTGTATTGGGTATATGTTGTGTAGATGTGTGTGTATTGGGTATATGTTGTGTAGATGTGTGTGTATTGGGTATGTGTTGTGTAATTAGATGTGTGTGTATTGGGTATGTGTTGTGTAATTAGATGTGTGTGTATTGGGTATGTGTTGTGTAGATGTGTGTGTATTGGGTATATGTTGTGTAGATGTGTGTGTATTGGGTATATGTTGTGTAATTAGATGTGTGTGTATTGGGTATATGTTGTGTAGATGTGTGTGTATTGGGTATATGTTGTGTAGATGTGTGTGTATTGGGTATATGTTGTGTAATTAGATGTGTGTGTATTGGGTATATGTTGTGTAATTAGATGTGTGTGTATTGGATATATGTTGTGTAGATGTGTGTATTGTGTATATGTTGTGTAATTAGATGTGTGTGTATTGGGTATATGTTGTGTAGATGTGTGTGTATTGGGTATATGTTGTGTAATTAGATGTGTGTGTATTGGGTATATGTTGTGTAGATGTGTGTGTATTGGGTATATGTTGTGTAGATGTGTGTGTATTGGGCATATGTTGTGTAATTAGATGTGTGTGTATTGGGTATATGTTGTGTAGATGTGTGTGTATTGGGTATATGTTGTGTAGATGTGTGTGTATTGGGTATGTGTTGTGTAGATGTGTGTGTATTGGGTATGTGTTGTGTAATTAGATGTGTGTGTATTGGGTATGTGTTGTGTAATTAGATGTGTGTGTGTATTGGGTATATGTTGTGTAGATGTGTGTGTATTGGGTATATGTTGTGTAGATGTGTGTGTATTGGGTATGTGTTGTGTAGATGTGTGTGTATTGGGTATATGTTGTGTAATTAGATGTGTGTGTATTGGGTATATGTTGTGTGTATTGTGTAATTTGTTCGGTATTGCTGTCGGAAGTAGAAACACAAGCATTTCGTTGCACCCCAATAACATCAGCTAAACATGTTTACATGACCAATAAAATTAGATTCGATTTTTGTTTTTACCTCTTATTTTAGGAACAAAGTACTTAAGAGTACAGATTATTATATGGGACAATAAACAAACGATTTTGAGAAAAGATAATTTAAAAAAAAAAATGTAATTGAATAAATGTATTAATTTATATAACAGATACAATTTTATGAATTGAAGGTTATTTGCTGATGTAAAAATCTAAAAACCCCTTTACAACGCCCTTTACAACACCCTTTAGTACACCCTTTAGTACACCCTTTAGTACGCCCCTTTAACGCCCTTTACAACACCCTTTACAACACCCTTTACATCACCCTTTACAACACCCTTTACAACACCCTTTAGTACACCCTTTAGTACGCCCTTTAGTACGCCCTTTACAACGCCCTTTACAACGCCCTTTAGTACGCCCTTTAGTACACCCTTTAGTACGCCCTTTACAACACCCTTTACAACGCCCTTTACAACGCCCTTTACAACACCCTTTAGTACGCCCTTTAGTACGCCCTTTACAACGCCCTTTAGTACGCCCTTTACAACGCCCTTTAGTACGCCCTTTACAACGCCCTTTACAACGCCCTTTACAACGCCCTTTAGTACGCCCTTTACCCAAAGCCCTTCAGGACAACCTTTACAAAGCCCTTTACAACGCCCTTTACAACGCCCTTCAGGACAACCTTTTGCATGGTCCTTTGAACCAGACAGGACGAACAACTGTCCATTAACAGCGTAATAAACACCACCATTTGAGGTGCAGGCCCTCTATTCCCCGTATAGTATAAAGAGTCTAGTGCACTACTTTTGAAGTGCACGCCCTATGTAGGAAATAAGGTCCTGTTTGGAACACAGTCACAGAGACAGTCTGCTGTAAAACGAAGGGTAAAAAACACCTCCTCTTCCTCACCCTTTGCAGTTCCCATTTCTCCATCATGTGGTCGACCTCCCCTCCGAGGACGGAGATCTTGGAGTCGTCCAGAAGCAGAATGCCATTCTTCACCTGGACCGTACCAAGGACCTTCACCTTGGTTCCTGGAGGGGTGTTCAGGCTAAAAGATATAAAACAATACGGGGGGGGTGAATTAGGGAGGCCAGAGGACAGCTCCATAGAGAACCCATTGTGTATTAAACGGAGAGCTCAGTAGATCAAATCAATTAAGCGGTTAAAGGAAGCTTAATAAACCAATGCCAAAACAAACAAACAAACAAACAAACAAACAAACAAACAAACGAGGAGATTGACTATAATAGGTTTACATGGAGCATGTTTACAGGTACATTTCATCCAGACTGGCGACAGTAATGGAATGGAAGCACAGGTTAACCTAATACTGGATAGGACAAAAACAACAGCAGGAGATTGATAAATAATATATATAATAATATATGCCATTTAGCTGACGCTTTTATCCAAAGCGACTTACAGTCACGTGTGCATACATTCTACGTATGGGTGGTCCCGGGAATTGAACCCACTAACCTGGCGTTACAAGCGCCATGCTCTACCAACTGAGCTACAGAAGGACCAACAATAGATGTCGATCTCTGTAAGAACGGCACAAACAACAGACAGAACAGACAGTGTATTGGTGTGAAAGCAGTTTTTGGGGGGGGGTTTGGGGGGCAGCTTTAATTAGAAAAGTAAAAACAACAAATCATCACGATTCATTTTTCCCTTCCTAAAACTCTTCATCCAGCCAGCTATGCCTGTGATGGCTACTGTCCAACAAGGGCTAGCCGTGCCAAAAGAACAGCTTAGCTTACGTTACCCACAAACCCTCTCTGTCCTGTCAGACCGTGCCCTATCCAGACCACTCTTCTAAATGACACGCTGTGTGGCAGTAGGATGGTGAGACTGAGGGATTGTGTCCTGAAATAGCACCCTATAGAAACACAGATGTGTCATTTAGAAAAGTGGTCTGGATAGGGCATGGCCTGTGGCCAAAAGTAGTGCACTATATAGGGAATAGGGGGGGCCCAAATTGGGACACACACTAGGAATAATCCCATTCCCCGGTTCAGACCGTTCTCATTTTAAATTAACAGCCCAGTTCTGATCACCACCACCTCTGAGCCCCCGGCCCGCGTCCCAAACGGGATCCTATTCCCTATGTAGTGCACTACTTTTGACCAAAGCCTGATGGGAAATAAGGTGCTATTTGGAATTCAGCCTCCCTAGTCCTCTCATTAAAAAGCACAGGGACTTAGAGGGATGTCCAGCTGCTGATGCAGCAATTAGGGATTTCACGTCCAACCCAATGGCTCAGTACGTCCAACCCAATGGCCCAGTACGTCCAACCCAATGGCCCAGTACGTCCAACCCAATGGCCCAGTACGTCCAACCCAATGGCCCAGTACGTCCAACCCAATGGCCCAGTACGTCCAACCCAATGGCCCAGTACGTCCAACCCAATGGCCCAGTACGTCCAACCCAATGGCCCAGTACGTCCAACCCAATGGCCCAGTACGTCCAACCCAATGGCCCAGTACGTCCAACCCAATGGCCCAGTACGTCCAACCCAATGACCCAGTACGTCCAACCCAATGGCCCAGTACGTCCAACCCAATGGCCCAGTACGTCCAACCCAATGGCCCAGTACGTCCAACCCAATGGCCCAGTACGTCCAACCCAATGGCCCAGTACGTCCAACCCAATGGCCCAGTACGTCCAACCCAATGGCCCAGTACGTCCAACCCAATGGCCCAGGCCCAAGTACTTCCAACCCAATGGCCCAGTACGTCCAACCCAATGGCCCAGTACGTCCAACCCAATGGCCCAGTACGTCCAACCCAATGGCCCAGTACGTCCAACCCAATGGCCCAGTACGTCCAACCCAATGGCCCAGTACGTCCCAACCCAATGACCTAGCTACGTCCAACCCAATGGCCCGGGACGTCCCACTATCCCAATGGCCCGAGCAGGGTCCAACCCAACGGCCCACTACGTCAACCCAATGGCCCAGTCCTCCAACCCAATGGCCTAGCTGGGACTGGACGTCCTCCCCCAATGGCCTGGGACTGGAGCGTCCAACCCAATGGCCCAGTACGTCCAACCCAATGGCCCAGCACGTCCAACCCAATGGCTCAGCACGTCCTCCCAACCCAATGGCCCACTGGAGCACGATCCTCCCTCCCTCCACCAACCCAGCTGGGCTCAGTACGTCCTCCTCCCCCAATCAGAGCTAGCTGGGACAGGTCGTCCAACCCAATGGCCCAGTACTTCCAACCCAATGGCCCAGTCCACTCCAACCCAATGGGCCCAGGTCGTCCCAACCCAATGGCCCAGTACGTCCAACCCAATGGCCCGGTCGTCCAACCCAATGACCCAGCTACGTCCCTCCAACCCAATGGCCCAGCACGTCCAACCCAATGGCCCAGTCGTCCAACCCAATGGCTGGGACTGGAGCAGGGTCCCCTCCCCCAATGGCCCAGTACAGGGTCCAACCCAATGACCCAGTACGTCTCTATCAAGCGGCTCAGACAGCTTGGAGCTGTCTCCCTCCCTCCCTCCACTATCAGAGCTAGCTGGGACTGGAGCAGGGTCCTCCCTCCCTCCACTATCAGAGCTAGCTGGGACTGGAGCAGGGTCCTCCCTCCCTCCACTATCAGAGCTAGCTGGGACTGGAGCAGGGTCCTCCCTCCCTCCACTATCAGAGCTAGCTGGGACTGGAGCAGGATCCTCCCTCCCTCCACTATCAGAGCTAGCTGGGACTGGAGCAGGATCCTCCCTCCCTCCACTATCAGAGCTAGCTGGGACTGGAGCAGGATCCTCCCTCCCTCCACTATCAGAGCTAGCTGGGACTGGAGCAGGATCCTCCCTCCCTCCCTCCACTATCAGAGCTAGCTGGGACTGGAGCAGGATCCTCTCTCAGGGTACTGTCTCATAATGACACTGTGGAACGAATTGGGCTGCACGCCATTACAAACTAACCTCTTTCTGTTTCCTTCTATCCATCCTCTCATCCATCTCGTTCTGTTTCCTTTTCTCTCTCTCTCCCTCACTCCCTCTTTCTCCCTCCCTCCCTCCCTCCCTCCCTCTCTCTCTCTCCACTATCAGAGCTAGCTGATATCAACAGAACAGACACTAGTTAGTGTTGCCATAATAAAAGGGTTGTACTGTTCTCTCCTCGCGGATAGATTCCGGGCAAGCTCTCCTCTCCGTCCCAAATGGGACCCTAATCCCCTTTGTAGTGCACTAACATCGTTTTGAGTCCATAGATAATAGGGAACCATGTGGGACTCAGCGTTCCTCTCCGGCCACTCCACCTGTAGGGGCTGGCTGGTCGCCACGGCAGCCGTCGCCGCGGACGCTGCTTGGATGGAGTTGTAATTAAGGAAACGGATTGGTAGCGGATCAGCCACTGAGGAGTGGAAATTGCAGAGAGAGGAGAAGAAAGCGAGAGAGATGGAGGCCGGGGGAGGGAGGAGGGAGGGAGGGAGGGAGGGACGGAGGGAGGGAGGGAGGGAGGGAGGGAGGGAGGGAGGGAGGGAGGGAGGGGGCTGAGGAAGTTCAGAAAGTCATCAACATCGGTCTGTGCTTCCATTTCAAAAGCAAGACGAGAGTTTTGGTTGAAAATGAGGATCTACGATACTGGCTGATTGGTTGACAGGAGTGAAGCAGCACCAGTCTACAGGTCTATGCAGGTCAGTCTACAGGTCAGTCTACAGGTCTATACAGGTCAGTCTACAGGTCAGTCTACAGGTCAGTCTACAGGTCTATGCAGGTCAGTCTACAGGTCAGTCTACAGGCCTATACAGGTCAGTCTGCAGGTCAGTCTACAGGTCAGTCTACAGGTCTATACAGGTCAGTCTACAGGTCAGTCTACAGGTCAGTCTACAGGTCTATACAGGTCAGTCTACAGGTCAGTCTACAGGCCTATACAGGTCAGTCTACAGGTCAGTCTACAGGTCAGTCTACAGGTCTATGCAGGTCAGTCTACAGGTCAGTCTACAGGCCTATACAGGTCAGTCTACAGGTCAGTCTACAGGTCTATACAGGTCAGTCTGCAGGTCAGTCTACAGGTCAGTCTGCAGGTCAGTCTACAGGTCTATGCAGGTCAGTCTACAGGTCAGTCTACAGGTCAGTCTACAGGTCTATACAGGTCAGTCTGCAGGTCAGTCTACAGGTCTATACAGGTCAGTCTACAGGTCAGTCTACAGGTCAGTGTACAGGTCTATACAGGTCAGTCTATAGGTCAGTCTGCAGGTCAGTCTACAGGTCTATACAGTCAACAGGAGGTGATTTGTACTGTATCCACTTCTAAATGGTAATTCATAATCGATAGCAACAGTGTGTCACCAAGACAGTTCCTTTCTGCAGTCATTTTTACATGAGGTACACATTCAGAGTACTAATATATTTTGGGGGAAATCAATTGAAATGTCATAAAATGGCATTTCCTTATAAAAAGAAAAAGTGAAAAAGCCCTGTCTAACAAGGCGGGGGGGGGGGTCTACTAAGCTATATGGAATTGTTTTAAAAGGTCATAAAATGGCATTTCCTTACTAAGCTATATGGAATTGTTTTAAAAGGTCATAAAATGGCATCTCCTTACTAAGCTATATGGAATTGTTTTAAAAAGGTCATAAAATGGCATTTCCTTACTAAGCTATATGGAATTGTTTTAAAAGGTCATAAAATGGCATTTCCTTACTAAGCTATATGGAATTGTTTTAAAAAGGTCATAAAATGGCATTTCCTTACTAAGCTATATGGAATTGTTTTAAAAAGGTCATAAAATGGCATTTCCTTACTAAGCTATATGGAATTGTTTTAAAAAGGTCATAAAATGGCATTTCCTTACTAAGCTATATGGAATTGTTTTAAAAGGTCATAAAATTGCATTTCTTTACTAAGCTAACATATGGAATTATTATTAAAAAATATGTTTTTGGTGGATTTTTTTAAATTTGGCCTTACGGCTATTAGACAATAGAAGCACATTGAATAACAGATTCACTGCATGGAACAGATAAACCCCCCCAAAAAAAAAAACATCATAAGGAAGTTTGTTCTGAAGTGTCTGTCCTATATCTAAGAGATATAAGATCGGGAAACTATTTATAATTTTTGGATCGTGTATTTTATCCCTTATTGTTGGCACTTAAACTATCTCCATATATCTTCCCATTCATTTTTTAAACTCGTTTCCCGGGGACAGAGGCTTGTTGGTGTCCTATAGAGCAAAACAACCGTTTCGTGAGAGTCTCGATTCACTGTGCCATGGACATGGACTATAGGGGGTTAAAGAGGAAGGATTCACTGTGCCGTGGACATGGACTATAGAGGGTTAAAGAGGAAGGATTCACTGTGCCGTGGACATGGACTATAGAGGGTTAAAGAGGAAGGATTCACTGTGCCGTGGACATGGACTATAGGGGGTTAAAGAGGAAGGATTCACTGTGCCGTGGACATGGACTATAGGGGGTTAAAGAGGAAGGATTCACTGTGCCGTGGACATGGACTATAGGGGGTTAAAGAGGAAGGATTCACTGTGCCGTGGACATGGACTATAGAGGGTTAAAGAGGAAGGATTCACTGTGCCGTGGACATGGACTATAGGGGGTTAAAGAGGAAGGATTCACTGTGCCGTGGACATGGACTATAGAGGGTTAAAGAGGAAGGATTCACTGTGCCGTGGACATGGACTATAGAGGGTTAAAGAGGAAGGATTCACTGTGCCGTGGACATGGACTATAGAGGGTTAAAGAGGAAGGATTCACTGTGCCGTGGACTATAGAGGGTTAAAGAGGAAGGATTCACTGTTCTCTACCTGATCTGGGACAGGTGTTTGAACTAGTAGTTGTTCTCTACCTGATCTGGGACAGGTATTTGAACTAGTAGTTGTTCTCTACCTGATCTGGGACAGGTGTTTGAACTAGTAGTTGTTCTCTACCTGATCTGGGACAGGTGTTTGAACTAGTAGTTGTTCTCTACCTGATCTGGGACAGGTATTTGAACTAGTAGTTGTTATCTACCTGATCTGGGACAGGTGTTTGAACTAGTAGTTGTTCTCTACCTGATCTGGGACAGGTATTTGAACTAGTAGTTGTTCTCTACCTGATCTGGGACAGGTGTTTGAACTAGTAGTTGTTCTCTACCTGATCTGGGACAGGTGTTTGAACTAGTAGTTGTTCTCTACCTGATCTGGGACAGGTGTTTGAACTAGTAGTTGTTATCTACCTGATCTGGGACAGGTGTTTAAACTAGTAGTTGTTCTCTACCTGATCTGGGACAGGTGTTTGAACTAGTAGTTGTTCTCTACCTGATCTGGGACAGGTATTTGAACTAGTAGTTGTTCTCTACCTGATCTGGGACAGGTATTTGAACTAGTAGTTGTTATCTACCTGATCTGGGACAGGTGTTTGAACTAGTAGTTGTTCTCTACCTGATCTGGGACAGGTGTTTGAACTAGTAGTTGTTCTCTACCTGATCTGGGACAGGTATTTGAACTAGTTGTTGTCTACCTGATCTGGGACAGGTATTTGAACTAGTAGTTGTTATCTACCTGATCTGGGACAGGTGTTTGAACTAGTAGTTGTTATCTACCTGATCTGGGACAGGTATTTGAACTAGTAGTTGTTCTCTACCTGATCTGGGACAGGTGTTTGAACTAGTAGTTGTTCTCTACCTGATCTGGGACAGGTGTTTGAACTAGTAGTTAGTTGTTCTCTACCTGATCTGGGACAGGTATTTGAAATAGTAGTTGTTATCTACCTGATCTGGGACAGGTGTTTGAACTAGTAGTTGTTCTCTACCTGATCTGGGACAGGTGTTTGAACTAGTAGTTAGTTGTTCTCTACCTGATCTGGGACAGGTATTTGAAATAGTAGTTGTTATCTACCTGATCTGGGACAGGTATTTGAACTAGTAGTTGTTCTCTACCTGATCTGGGACAGGTGTTTGAACTAGTAGTTGTTATCTACCTGATCTGGGACAGGTGTTTAAACAAGTAGTTGTTCTCTACCTGATCTGGGACAGGTGTTTGAACTAGTAGTTGTTCTCTACCTGATCTGGGACAGGTGTCTGAACTAGTAGTTGTTCTCTACCTGATCTGGGACAGGTGTTTGAACTAGTAGTTGTTCTCTACCTGATCTGGGACAGGTGTTTGAACTAGTAGTTGTACTCTACCTGATCTGGGACAGGTGTTTGAACTAGTAGTTGTACTCTACCTGATCTGGGACAGGTGTTTGAACTAGTAGTTGCCTACCTGATCTGGGTGTGTCCGTTTGAACTAGTAGTTGTATCTCCTGGGGGCTCCCTGAGACTCCTAGTTGTCCTGATCTGGGAGGTGTTTGAACTAGTAGTTGTCCTCACCTTCTGGGACCTGACAGGTATTTGAACTAGTACCATCTCAACTGATCTGGGACAGGTGTTTGAACTAGGTTGATGGAAAAGATCTGGGACAAGACAACCTGATCTGGGTGTTAATTGAAGCACACTGGTTCACAAACCTGATCTTAGGTACAGACTAGTAGTGAGTTAGGGGTCCGTATTCATTAGGGCACACTGGAGCAAAAATCTGGGACAGGTTTGGTACAGCCAGAGAGTGAACTTAGTTGTCCTACCTGATCTGGGACACTGTGCAAAAAGTTTTTAGTACAGCCAGAGAGTGAGGTGGGTCCGTACTGATCTGGGACAGGGCACACTGTAGCAAAAACCTTTGGGTACAGCCAGAGAGTGAGTTGGGGTCAGGTATTCATTAGGGCACACTGAACTAGCAAAACCTGTTTAGTACAGCCAGAGAGTGAGTTAGGGTCCTACCATGATCTGGGCACACTGTAGAAAAACCTTTTAGTACAGCCAGAGAGTGAGTTAGGGTCCGTATTCATCTGGGCACAGGGAGCAAAAAGTAGTTTAGTACAGCCAGAGAGTGAGTTGGGGTCCGTATTCATTAGGGCACACTGTAGCAAAAACCTTTTAGTACAGACAGAGAGTGAGTTAGGGTCCGTATTCATTAGGGCACACTGTAGCAAAACCTTTTAGTACAGCCAGAGAGTGAGTTAGGGGTCCGTATTCATTGGGGCACACTGTAGCAAAAACCTTTTAGTACAGCCAGAGAGTGAGTTTAGGGGTCCGTATTCATTAGGGCACACTGTAGCAAAAACCTTTTAGTACAGCCAGAGACTGAGGGCGTGAGTTAGGGGTCCGTATTCATTAGAGCACACTGTAGCAAAAACCTTTTAGTACAGCCAGAGAGTGAGTTAGGGGTCCGTATTCATTAGAGCACACTGTAGCAAAAACCTTTTAGTACAGACAGAGAGTGAGTTAGGGGTCCGTATTCATTAGGGCACACTGTAGCAAAAACCTTTTAGTACAGCCAGAGAGTGAGTTAGGGGTCCGTATTCATTAGGGCACACTGTAGCAAAAACCTTTTAGTACAGCCAGAGAGTGAGTTAGGGGTCCGTATTCATTAGGGCACACTGTAGCAAAAACCTTTTAGTACAGCCAGAGAGTGAGTTAGGGGTCCGTATTCATTAGGGCACACTGTAGCAAAAACCTTTTAGTACAGCCAGAGAGTGAGTTAGGGGTCCGTATTCATTAAGCACCAAACAGATGAAAACAGACAAAGCGAGAGGGGAGCTGAACTTGTCCAATAAGGATATTTTCTCCGCTCCGGTGTGTCCTAATGTCAGGGTTTGTTGCAGTAAAGACATCAGCCTTGTAACCAGGAACTGGCAAACAACCTCACCAGATGGTTCCAGCATCAATAACTGCTCCTCTGGGATGAATAAAGTTTATTGAATTGAGCTGCCCTCGCCGTCTCCTCGCTCAAATGGACCTGACTGCTTTTACAGTTGTCGGGAAGTTTACATCCACTTAGGTTGGAGTCATTAAAACTAGTTTACATACACTTAGGTTGGAGTCATTAAAACTAGTTTACACACACTTAGGTTGGAGTCATTAAAACTAGTTTACATACACTTAGGTTGGAGTCATTAAAACTAGTTTACATACACTTAGATTGGAGTCATTAAAACTAGTTTATATCCACTTAGATTGGAGTCATTAACACTAGTTTACATACACTTAGGTTGGAGTCATTAAAACTAGTTTACATCCACTTAGGTTGGAGTCATTAAAACTAGTTTACATACACTTAGGTTGGAGTCATTACAACTAGTTTACATACACTTAGGTTGGAGTCATTAAAACTAGTTTACATACACTTAGGTTGGAGTCATTAAAACTAGTTTACATACACTTAGGTTGGAGTCATTAAAACTAGTTTACATACACTTAGGTTGGAGTCATTAAAACTAGTTTACATCCACTTAGGTTGGAGTCATTAAAACTAGTTTACATCCACTTAGGTTGGAGTCATTAAAACTAGTTTACATCCACTTAGGTTGGAGTCATTAAAACTAGTTTACATCCACTTAGGTTGGAGTCATTAAAACTAGTTTACATACACTTAGGTTGGAGTCATTAAAACTAGTTTACATCCACTTAGGTTGGAGTCATTAAAACTAGTTTACATACACTTAGGTTGGAGTCATTAAAACTAGTTTACATCCACTTAGGTTGGAGTCATTAAAACTAGTTTACATCCACTTAGGTTGGAGTCATTAAAACTAGTTTACATCCACTTAGGTTGGAGTCATTAAAACTAGTTTACACCCACTTAGGTTGGAGTCATTAAAACTAGTTTACATACACTTAGGTTGGAGTCATTAAAACTAGTTTACACCCACTTAGGTTGGAGTCATTAAAACTAGTTTACATCCACTTAGGTTGGAGTCATTAAAACTAGTTTACATCCACTTAGGTTGGAGTCATTAAAACTAGTTTACATACACTTAGGTTGGAGTCATTAAAACTAGTTTACATCCACTTAGGTTGGAGTCATTAAAACTAGTTTACATCCACTTAGGTTGGAGTCATTAAAACTAGTTTACATCCACTTAGGTTGGAGTCATTAAAACTAGTTTACATCCACTTAGGTTGGAGTCATTAAAACTAGTTTACATCCACTTAGGTTGGAGTCATTAAAACTAGTTTACATCCACTTAGGTTGGAGTCATTAAAACTAGTTTACATCCACTTAGGTTGGAGTCATTAAAACTAGTTTACATCCACTTAGGTTGGAGTCATTAAGACGAGTTTACACCCACTTAGGTTGGAGTCATTAAAACTAGTTTACATCCACTTAGGTTGGAGTCATTAAGTTTACATACACTTAGGTTGGAGTCATTACAGTTTACATCCACTTAGGTTGGAGTCATTAAGACGAGTTTACATCCACTTAGGTTGGAGTCATTAAAACTAGTTTACATACACTTAGGTTGGAGTCATTAAAACGAGTTTACATCCACTTAGGTTGGAGTCATTAAAACTAGTTTACATCCACTTAGGTTGGAGTCATTAAAACTAGTTTACATCCACTTAGGTTGGAGTCATTAAAACTAGTTTACATCCACTTAGGTTGGAGTCATTAAAACTAGTTTACATCCACTTAGGTTGGAGTCATTAAAACTAGTTTACATCCACTTAGGTTGGAGTCATTAAAACGAGTTTACACCCACTTAGGTTGGAGTCATTAAAACTAGTTTACATACACTTAGGTTGGAGTCATTAAAACTAGTTTACATCCACTTAGGTTGGAGTCATTAAAACTAGTTTACATACACTTAGGTTGGAGTCATTAAAACTAGTTTACATCCACTTAGGTTGGAGTCATTAAAACTAGTTTACATACACTTAGGTTGGAGTCATTAAAACAGTTTACATCCACTTAGGTTGGAGTCATTAAGACGAGTTTACACCCACTTAGGTTGGAGTCATTAAAACTAGTTTACATACACTTAGGTTAGTCATTAAGACGAGTTTACCCACTTAGGTTGGAGTCATTAAAACTAGTTTACATCCACTTAGGTTGGAGTCATTAAAACTAGTTTACATACACTTAGGTTGGAGTCATTAAAACTAGTTTACATACACTTAGGTTGGAGTCATTAAAACTAGTTTACATACACTTAGGTTGGAGTCATTAAGACGAGTTTACACCCACTTAGGTTGGAGTCATTAAAACTAGTTTACATACACTTAGGTTGGAGTCATTAAGACGAGTTTACATCCACTTAGGTTGGAGTCATTAAGACGAGTTTACACCCACTTAGGTTGGAGTCATTAAAACTAGTTTACATACACTTAGGTTGGAGTCATTAAAACTAGTTTACATCCACTTAGGTTGGAGTCATTAAAACTAGTTTACATACACTTAGGTTGGAGTCATTAAGACGAGTTTACACCCACTTAGGTTGGAGTCATTAAAACTAGTTTACATACACTTAGGTTGGAGTCATTAAGACGAGTTTACATACACTTAGGTTGGAGAGTTTACATACACTTAGGTTGGAGTCATTAAAACTAGTTTACATACACTTTGGTTGGAGTCATTAAAACTAGTTTACATACACTTAGGTTGGAGTCATTAAAACTAGTTTACATACACTTAGGTTGGAGTCATTAAAACTAGTTTACATACACTTAGGTTGGAGTCATTAAAACTAGTTTACATACACTTAGGTTGGAGTCATTAAAACTCATGTTTCAACCACTCCACACATGTTTTGTTAACTAACTATAGTTTAGGAAAGTCGGTTAGGACATCTACTTTGTGCGTTGACACAATTAATGTTTCCAACAATTGTTTACAAACATATTATTTCACTTATTACTTCACTGTTTCACAATTCCAGTGGGTCAGAAGTTTACATACACTAAGTTGACTGAGCCTCTAAACAGCTTGGAAAATTCCCCCAACTTATTGTGGGAAGCTTGTGGAAGGCTACCCGAAACGTTTCACCCAAGTTAAACAATTTAAAGGCAATGCTACCAAATACTAATTGAGTGTATGTAAACTTCTGACCCACTGGGAATGTGATGGAAAAAATAAAAACTGAAAGAAATAATTCTCTCTACTATTATTCTGACATTTCACATTCTTAAAATAGTGGTGATCCTAAATGACCTAAGACAGGGAATTTTTGCCAGGATTAAATTTCAGGAATTGTGAAAAACTGATTTTAAATGCATTTGGCTTAGGTGTATGTAAACTTCAACTGTAAGTACCTGACCTTTCTTAATGCTTATGTACCTGACCTTCCTTAACGATCATGTACCTGACCTTCCTTAATGCTCATGTACCTGACCTTCCTTAATGCTTATGTACCTGACGATCATGTACCTGACCTTCCTTAATGCTTATGTACCTGACCTTCCTTAACGACCATGTACCTGACCTTCCTTAACGATCATGTACCTGACCTTCCTTAATGCTTATGTACCTGACCTTCCTTAACAATCATGTACCTGACCTTCCTTAATGCTTATGTACCTGACCTTCCTTAACGATCATGTACCTGACCTTCCTTAATGCTTATGTACCTGACCTTCCTTAACGATCATATACCTGACCTTCCTTAATGATCATGTACCTGACCTTCCTTAATGCTCATGTATCTGACCTTCCTTAATGACCATGTACCTGACCTTCCTTAACGACCATGTTCCTGACCTTCCTTAATGCTCATGTACCTGACCTTCCTTAACGATCATGTACCTGACCTTCCTTAACGATCATGTACCTGACCTTCCTTAACGATCATGTACCTGACCTTCCTTAACGATCATGTACCTGACCTTCCTTAACGATCATGTACCTGACCTTCCTTAACGATCATGTACCTGACCTTCCTTAACGATCATGTACCTGACCTTCCTTAACGATCATGTACCTGACCTTCCTTAACGATCATGTACCTGACCTTCCTTAACGAACATGTACCTGACATTCCTTAATGACCATGTACCTGACCTTCCTTAATGACCATGTACCTGACCTTCATTAATGCTTAAGTACCTGACCTTCCTTAATGCTTAAGTACCTGACCTTCCTTAACGACCATGTACCTGACCTTCCTTAACGATCATGTACCTGACCTTCCGTAACGATCATGTACCTGACCTTCCGTAACGATCATGTACCTGACCTTCCTTAATGCTTAAGTACCTGACCTTCCTTAACGATCATGTACCTGACCTTCCTTACCGGCCATATACCTGACCTTCCTTACCGGCCATATACCTGACCTTCCTTAACGGTCATATACCTGACCTTCCTTAACGATCATGTACCTGACTTTCCTTAACGATCATGTACCTGACCTTCCTTAATGCGTATGTACCTGACCTTCCTTAACGATCATGTACCTGACCTTCCTTAACGATCATGTACCTGACCTTTCTTAACGACCATGTACCTGACCTTCCTTAACGATCATGTACCTGACCTTCCTTAACGACCATGTACCTGACCTTCCTTAACGATCATGTACCTGACCTTCCTTAACGATCATGTACCTGACCTTCCTTAACGATCATGTACCTGACCTTTCTTAACGACCATGTACCTGACCTTCCTTAACGATCATGTACCTGACCTTCCTTAACGACCATGTACCTGACCTTCCTTAACGACCATGTACCTGACCTTCCTTAACGATCATGTACCTGACCTTCCTTAACGATCATGTACCTGACCTTTCTTAACGACCATGTACCTGACCTTTCTTAACGACCATGTACCTGACCTTCCTTAACGACCATGTACCTGACCTTCCTTAACGACCATGTACCTGATCTTCCTTAACGACCATGTACCTGACCTTCCTTAACGACCATGTACCTGACCTTCCTTAACGACCATGTACCTGACCTTCCTTAACGACCATGTACCTGACCTTCCTTAACGATCATGTACCTGACCTTCCTTAACGATCATGTACCTGACCTTCCTTAACGATCATGTACCTGACCTTCCTTACCGACCATATATCTGACCTTCCTTAACGATCATGTACCTGACCTTCCTTACCGGCCATATATCTGACCTTCCTTAACGACCATGTACCTGACCTTCCTTACCGGCAATATACCTGACCTTCCTTAACGATCATGTACCTGACCTTCCTTAACGACCATGTACCTGACCTTCCTTAACGACCATGTACCTGACCTTCCTTAACGATCATGTACCTGACCTTCCTTAACGATCATGTACCTGACCTTCCTTAACGACCATGTACCTAACCTTCCTTAACGATCATGTACCTGATCTTCCTTAACGATCATGTACCTGACCTTCCTTAACGACCATGTACCTAAACTTCCTTAACGATCATGTACCTGATCTTCCTTAACGATCATGTACCTGACCTTCCTTAACGACCATGTACCTAACCTTCCTTAACGATCATGTACCTGATCTTCCTTAACGATCATGTACCTGACCTTCCTTAACGACCATGTACCTAACCTTCCTTAACGATCATGTACCTGATCTTCCTTAACGATCATGTACCTGACCTTCCTTAACGATCATGTACCTGACCTTCCTTAACGACCATGTACCTGACCTTCCTTAACGATCATGTACCTGACCTTCCTTAACGATCATGTACCTGACCTTCCTTAACGATCATGTACCTGACCTTCCTTACCGGCCATATATCTGACCTTCCTTAACGACCATGTACCTGACCTTCCTTACCGGCCATATACCTGACCTTCCTTAACGATCATGTACCTGACCTTCCTTAACGACCATGTACCTGACCTTCCTTAACGACCATGTACCTGACCTTCCTTAACGACCATGTACCTGACCTTCCTTAACGATCATGTACCTGACCTTCCTTAACGATCATGTACCTGACCTTCCTTAACGACCATGTACCTGACCTTCCTTAACGATCATGTACCTGACCTTCCTTAACGATCATGTACCTGACCTTCCTTAACGACCATGTACCTAAACTTCCTTAACGATCATGTACCTGATCTTCCTTAACGATCATGTACCTGACCTTCCTTAACGACCATGTACCTGACCTTCCTTAACGATCATGTACCTGACCTTTCTTAACGATCATGTACCTGACCTCCCTTAACGCTGATGTACCGTTAAACAGAGTGTGTTTGTTCTTCAGGTCCATGTTGTAAACAGAGAAGTGGCAACTAAAAAGCCATAAAGAAATAACACTACTCAGATGGTTCTTTTCACAGCTGGTTCCCTCGTTTACATTCAACTGAGGTTTACACGTTCCAATTAAAATGGTTTCTGGGCTCCAAGAGCTGGCAATCTACGGCATATTCAATCACCTCTTTGTAAATGCAGTACATATTAATTGCAGTCTAGTGATAACCAACTCTGGGAAAAGAGCCAAGCAAAGATGATAGTAACGTAATGCAGACAGACTGAGACATTCTGAATCACCAGCATTGATGGCGCTTCCCCTGTTAGACTAATGCAGAGTGGGAGTTGGACTTACCTGAAAGGAGTGCAATATCTTATACAGAGCCTTAGGAGGACCGTGGGTTATTATCTCTGAGGACCGTGGGTTATTATCTCTCTGAGGACCGTGGGTTATTATCTCTCTGAGGACCGTGGGTTATTATCTCTCTGAGGACCGTGGGTTATTAGCTCTCTGAGGACCGTGGGTTATTATCTCTGAGGACCGTGGGTTATTATCTCTCTGAGGACCGTGGGTTATTAGCTCTCTGAGGACCGTGGGTTATTATCTCTGAGGACCGTGGGTTATTATCTCTGAGGACCGTGGGTTATTATCTCTCTGAGGACCGTGGGTTATTAGCTCTCTGAGGACCGTGGGTTATTATCTCTGAGGACCGTGGGTTATTATCTCTGAGGACTGTGGGTTATTATCTCTGAGGACCGTGGGTTATTAGCTCTCTGAGGACCGTGGGTTATTAGCTCTCTGAGGACCGTGGGTTATTATCTCTCTTAGGAACGTGGGTTATTATCTCTGAGGACCGTGGGTTATTATCTCTGAGGACCGTGGTTTATTATCTCTCTGAGGACCGTGGGTTATTAGCTCTCTGAGGACCGTGGGTTATTAGCTCTCTGAGCTTTAGGAGGACCGTGGGTTATTAGCTCTCTGAGGACCGTGGGTTATTATCTCTCTGAGGACCGTGGGTTATTAGCTCTCTGAGGACCGTGGGTTATTAGCTCTCTGAGGACCGTGGGTTATTAGCTCTCTGAGGACCGTGGGTTATTAGCTCTCTGAGGACTGTGGGTTATTAGCTCTCTGAGGACCGTGGGTTATTAGTTCTCTGAGGACCGTGGGTTATTAGCTCTCTGAGCTTTAGGAGGACCGTGGGTTATTAGCTCTCTGAGCTTTAGGAGGACCGTGGGTTATTAGCTCTCTGAGCTTTAGGAGGACCGTGGGTTATTAGCTCTCTGAGGACCGTGGGTTATTAGCTCTCTGAGGACCGTGGGTTATTAGCTCTCTGAGCTTTAGGAGGACCGTGGGTTATTAGCTCTCTGAGCTTTAGGAGGACCGTGGGTTATTAGCTCTCTGAGGACCGGGGGTTATTATCTCTGAGGACCGTGGGTTATTAGCTCTCTTTGCTTTAGAAGGACCGTGGGTTATTAGCTCTCTGAGCATTAGGAGGACCGTGGGTTATTAGCTCTCTGAGCTTTAGAAGGACCGTGGGTTATTAGCTCTCTGAGGACCGTGGGTTATTAGCTCTCTGAGGACCATGGGTTATTAGCTCTCTGAGCTTTAGAAGGACCGTGGGTTATTAGCTCTCTGAGGACCGTGGGTTATTAGCTCTCTTTGCTTTAGAAGGACCGTGGGTTATTAGCTCTCTGAGGACCGTGGGTTATTAGCTCTCTTTGCTTTAGAAGGACCGTGGGTTATTAGCTCTCTTTGCTTTAGAAGGACCGTGGGTTATTAGCTCTCTGAGCTTTAGAAGGACCGTGGGTTATTAGCTCTCTGAGCTTTAGAAGGACCGTGGGTAATTAGCTCTCTGAGCTTTAGGAGAACCGTGGGTTATTAGCTCTCTGAGGACCGTGGGTTATTAGCTCACATACAAATTAATTAATTAATTATCTCCCTCGTCATCATCTGTGGCTTTTTCTCAGTTGAACTCAGTGCAACTCCCCACATGGCTGAAGGAAGGAATGAAGGCATTTTAAAGCTGGTGTGACAGAGACATCTAGTGGCCTTTGGAAGTAGTGCATTTTTCTGTATTTCTCAAACGTGCACAGGGCAGTGTAACCAACAGGGTATCAAACCCGGGTCAGGTGCATGTTGTTTTCAAGGCTGAGATAAATAGCCCACTGAGCTAAACGCCTAGGAGTTAGCTTTCCATGTTGCCATGTGTCTTCAGCATGGGTACTCACCATAACAGTCTAGCTTGACTAACCCCCATCCACTATTAGATCTATGACCATAGCAGTCTAGCTTGACTAACCTCCATCCACTATTAGATCTATGACCATAACAGTCTAGCTTGACTAACCCCATCCACTATTAGATCTATGACCATAACAGTCTAGCTTGACTAACCCCCATCCACTATTAGATCTATGACCATAACAGTCTAGCTTGACTAACCTCCATCCACTATTAGATCTATGACCATAGCAGTCTAGCTTGACTAACCCCCCATCCACTATTAGATCTATGACCATAACAGTCTAGCTTGACTAACCTCCATCCACTATTAGATCTATGACCATAGCAGTCTAGCTTGACTAACCTCCATCCACTATTAGATCTATGACCATAACAGTCTAGCTTGACTAACCCCCATCCACTATTAGATCTATGACCATAGCAGTCTAGCTTGACTAACCCCCATCCACTATTAGATCTATGACCATAACTGTCTAGCTTGACTAACCTCCATCCACTATTAGATCTATGACCATAGCAGTCTAGTTTGACTAACCTCCATCCACTATTAGATCCATGACCATAGCAGTCTAGCTTGACTAACCTCCATCCACTATTAGATCTATGACCATAACAGTCTAGCTTGACTAACCTCCATCCACTATTAGATCTATGACCATAGCAGTCTAGCTTGACTAACCTCCATCCACTATTAGATCTATGACCATAGCAGTCTAGCTTGACTAACCTCCATCCACTATTAGATCTATGACCATAGCAGTCTAGCTTGACTAACCTCCATCCACTATTAGATCTATGACCATAACAGTCTAGCTTGACTAACCTCCATCCACTATTAGATCTATGACCATAGCAGTCTAGCTTGACTAACCTCCATCCACTATTAGATCTATGACCATAACAGTCTAGCTTGACTAACCTCCATCCACTATTAGATCTATGACCATAGCAGTCTAGCTTGACTAACCTCCATCCACTATTAGATCTATGACCATAGCAGTCTAGCTTGACTAACCTCCATCCACTATTAGATCTATGACCATAGCAGTCTAGCTTGACTAACCTCCATCCACTATTAGATCTATGACCATAGCAGTCTAGCTTGACTAACCTCCATCCACTATTAGATCTATGACCATAACAGTCTAGCTTGACTAACCTCCATCCACTATTAGATCTATGACCATAGCAGTCTAGCTTGACTAACCTCCATCCACTATTAGATCTATGACCATAACAGTCTAGCTTGACTAACCTCCATCCACTATTAGATCTATGACCATAGCAGTCTAGCTTGACTAACCCCCATCCACTATTAGATCTATGACCATAACAGTCTAGCTTGACTAACCTCCATCCACTATTAGATCTATGACCATAACAGTCTAGCTTGACTAACCTCCATCCACTATTAGATCTATGACCATAACAGTCTAGCTTGACTAACCTCCATCCACTATTAGACATTCCTGTTGGTTCTAACTTTGTTTTTGTTTTTGTTCTGTATCGAATCATTATGAATCTTTGACAGTTTCTCTGACCCTTGGGTGCACACACACACACACACACACACACACACACACACACACACACACACACACACACACACACACACACACACACACACTGCCTCACCTTCTCCACCCGGCCACTGTTGATGTCCGCAGGGAGAAACTTCCTGCCAATAGGCCTCAGGTCACTCTGTAGAGATAGTCACAGAGACAGGGGGAGGGAGAAATAAGCAACACTTATCCCAACCAACATATTAGGCCGACAATGAGATGACCTGTAGTAAACCTCGAGATGCACAATTGAAAAGCAATGTAGAGAAACCTGTTTTGAAAGCTCTGGCAAATATTGGCCTGAATCTTGATTCTCCACACGTCTCTCAGAGTGGGCAAGAGCACACCCCTAGTCACGGACGTCAAAAACTATTGGATTGGTTTGAGTCTGATTCGTCTGATTGGGGCGGCAGGGTAGCCTAGTGGTTAGAGCGTTGGACTAGTAACCGGAAGGTTGCGAGTTCAAACCCCCGAGCTGACAAGGTACAAATCTGTCGTTCTGCCCCTGAACAGGCAGTTAACCCACTGTTCCTAGGCCCTCATTGAAAATAAGAATTTGTTCTTAACTTTCATTTATCTGACATACCGGCAAAACATTCAATAACGAATATTCAAAGCAATGTAGAGGAATCTGTTTTACACAAACCTGTTTTTGTAAAAAGCTTGATTGATTTATTTATTTTTTATAAATGAGGTTGACTGTAAGCACAACGTCTCTTTTCTACTCAAACCCCCTGGGGTCAGTTAAATGTCCATCGACACAGGTGAAAGGGGAAAACGTTTTTTTGTTTTTGTTGTTGGTATACTAGAAGAGAGATGTGAGAATACTAGCTACTTACATTGAGTGCAATGCGAATAATGTAATTAGCTGAGGGGTTCTCAGAAGTGCCTTTCAACTCCTCTATTCCTTCGTCTGTAAGGTACCTGTGTAGGAGGTCAACCAAAAGAAAGGGCTCATATATCAACGGCGTAACCAATGGTTATTAAACAACAACACGCCAGCTAGCCACAGTGAACAAACACATTGAAATTCAAAAGCTAGCCAGCCAACTCGCATATCACTCGAGTGTACTTAAATAACGTAGCTAACAACTGACGAGCAGATCAACTTTGAAGATATATTAATAGCTAGCTACAGTAATGTAGAGCTAGCTACAGTACAGTAATGTAGAGCTAGCTACAGTAATGTAGAGCTAGCTATAGTACAGTAATGTATAGCTAGCTACAGTACAGTAATGTAGAGCTAGCTAGCTACAGTACAGTAATGTAGAGCTAGCTAGCTACAGTACAGTAATGTAGAGCTAGCTACAGTACAGTAATGTAGCTAGCTAGCTACAGTACAGTAATGTAGAGCTAGCTACAGTACAGTAATGTATTGCTAGCTAGCTACAGTACAGTAATGTATTGCTAGCTAGCTACAGTACAGTAATGTATTGTACAGTAATGTATTGCTAGCTACAGTACAGTAATGTATTGCTAGCTACAGTACAGTAATGTAGAGCTAGCTACAGTAATGTAATGTATTGCTAGTTAGCTACAGTACAGTAATGTATTGCTAGCTAGCTACAGTACAGTAATGTATTGCTAGCTAGCTACAGTACAGTAATGTATTGCTAGCTACAGTACAGTAATGTATTGCTAGCTACAGTACAGTAATGTAGAGCTAGCTACAGTACAGTAATGTATTGCTAGTTAGCTACAGTACAGTAATGTATTGTAGCTGTACAGTAATGTATTGCTAGCTACAGTACAGTAATGTAGAGCTAGCTACAGTACAGTAATGTGTTGCTAGGTAGCTACAGTACAGTAATGTAGAGCTAGCTAGCTACAGTAATGTATTGCTAGGTAGCTACAGTACAGTAATGTATTGCTAGCTACAGTACAGTAATGTATTGCTAGCTACAGTACAGTAATGTAGAGCTAGCTACAGTACAGTAATGTATTGTTAGCTAGTAATGTATTGCTAGCTAGCTACAGTACAGTAATGTATTGCTAGCTAGCTACAGTACAGTAATGTGTTGCTAGCTAGCTACAGTACAGTAATGTATTGCTAGCTAGCTACAGTACAGTAATGTGTTGCTAGCTAGCTACAGTACAGTAATATTGCTAGCTAGCTACAGTACAGTAATGTATTGCTAGCTACAGTACAGTAATGTAGAGCTACATGCTAGCTAGCTACAGTACAGTAATGTATTGCTAGCTAGCTACAGTACAGTAATGTATTGCTAGCTACAGTACAGTAATGTATTGCTAGCTACAGTACAGTAATGTAGAGCTAGCTACAGTAATGTAATGTATTGCTAGTTAGCTACAGTACAGTAATGTATTGCTAGCTAGCTACAGTACAGTAATGTGTTGCTAGGTAGCTACAGTACAGTAATGTAGAGCTAGCTACAGTACAGTAATGTGTTGCTAGGTAGCTACAGTACAGTAATGTATTGCTAGCTAGCTACAGTACAGTAATGTAGAGCTAGCTAGCTACAGTACAGTAATGTATTGCTAGGTAGCTACTTAGCTTCAAATGAGCATACACGGCCTTGTTAGTTAGCATATCAAAGCTAAACATGCTAAAATAATTGACAGCAATTTGCAAGACAAATTCACAACATCAACGGCCAAAATAACAATTATTAGCTACTGTTACCAGTCCGTAGGCCAGAAATGTCATATATCTATCTACATTATCACAGGCATCACAGTATGTGAGATCCTAAATGAGGTGTTAACTAGAAAAGCTAAAGCTATGCTAGCAAAGTGAACGTGTAATGTAGCTAACTAGCTAGCACATTAGCCACAAGCTACCCACCAGCCTTCTTTAGTGAGGGCTAAGTTGATTTCAGCCATTTTCTTTCAAATCAATTTTAAAAAGTATCAAATGGAAAATATAGTCGATGAACTATTTAATTTGTGGATTATCCATTGTTTTTTTTTTTTTATCTTTAATAATTAATCCGATAATCAATGAGTTTAGCCGGATATTTTTAGCGTTTTGCCGGACTAAAAACAAATGACCTGCGGTTGGAAGAGAAGTCAAAGTTGAATCTGATTCTTGTCGTGCAAAAGAGGGAAGGAAGAAAAACAGCAGCCCCGGTGGCAAAGACAGTCACTACATCTCCGGTGCTTTTATCAATCCAATGATCTATCTACTACACTCTGTGAAATATAATCATATTAGTTTCAATGTTTCCATTTCAACATTGTTTCCCCCCTCCCTTTACGACTGCCGACCAGACACATACACTCTTAGAACTGTTATGAGCACAAGCACATTTTTATTTATTTAACCAGGGAGGCAAGTTGAGAACAAGTTCTCATTTACAATTGTGACCTGGCCAAGATAAAGCAAAGCAGTTCGACGTATACAACAACACAGAGTTACACATGGACTAATACAAACATACAAGTCAATAAGAGTGGTTTTAATGTCTATGGTCACTGACTGCAAAGAGGCCTGGGGTTGAGTCCCGGGTCGGTCTGCACCCAGAATTAGCGACAACGTTCTTCTGCATAATTTAGGTCGAACACCTTGCATATAGCCTAGTTTAGGAAGTCTAATAGCTAGGCCTATATAACAAAAGATAATTTTAGAATTAGGGGGTAACTAAAAATCCAGTAGAATGCATGGGTAAAATCACTGGGGAACCCAAGCCAGAAAAAAGGACACATTACAACCTGTGTGTTGTGATAATTGCGTTGTTTCCTCTACAATCTGTTAGTTCATATGCCTCTATATCCTGTTAGTTCATATGCCTCTATAACCTGTTAGTTCATATCCTGTTAGTTCATATGCCTCTATATCCTGTTAGTTCATATGCCTCTATAACCTGTTAGTTCATATGCCTCTATAACCTGTTAGTTCATATGCCTCTATATCCTGTTAGATCATATGCCTCTATAACCTGTTAGTTCATATGCCTCTACAATCTGTTAGTTCATATGCCTCTATATCCTGTTAGTTCATATGCCTCTATAACCTGTTAGTTCATATGCCTCTATAACCTGTTAGTTCATATGCCTCTACAATCTGTTAGTTCATATGCCTCTATATCCTGTTAGATCATATGCCTCTATATCCTGTTAGTTCATATGCCTCTATAACCTGTTAGTTCATATGCCTCTATAACCTGTTAGTTCATATGCCTCTATAACCTGTTAGTTCATATGCCTCTATAATCTGTTAGTTCATATGCCTCTATATCCTGTTAGTTCATATGCCTCTATAACCTGTTAGTTCATATGCCTCTATAACCTGTTAGTTCATATGCCTCTATAACCTGTTAGTTCATATGCCTCTATAACCTGTTAGTTCATATGCCTCTATAACCTGTTAGTTCATATGCCTCTATAACCTGTTAGTTCATATGCCTCTATAACCTGTTAGTTCATATGCCTCTATAACCTGTTAGTTCATATGCCTCTATAACCTGTTAGTTCATATGCCTCTATAACCTGTTAGTTCATATGCCTCTATAACCTGTTAGTTCATATGCCTCTATAACCTGTTAGTTCATATGCCTCTATAACCTGTTAGTTCATATGCCTCTATATCCTGTTAGTTCATATGCCTCTATAACCTGTTAGTTCATATGCCTCTATAACCTGTTAGTTCATATGCCTCTATAACCTGTTAGTTCATATACCTCTATAACCTGTTAGTTCATATGCCTCTATAACCTGTTAGTTCATATGCCTCTATAACCTGTTAGTTCATATGCCTCTATAACCTGTTAGTTCATATACCTCTATAACCTGTTAGTTCATATGCCTCTATAACCTGTTAGTTCATATGCCTCTATAACCTGTTAGTTCATATGCCTCTATAACCTGTTAGTTCATATGCCTCTATAACCTGTTAGTTCATATGCCTCTATAACCTGTTAGTTCATATGCCTCTATAACCTGTTAGTTCATATGCCTTACCTCTATAACCTGTTAGTTCATATGCCTCTATAACCTGTTAGTTCATATGCCTCTATAACCTGTTAGTTCATATGCCTCTATAACCTGTTAGTTCATATGCCTCTATAACCTGTTAGTTCATATGTCTCTATAACCTGTTAGTTCATATGCCTCTATAACCTTTTAATGGCAATTCAGGCATTCCAGAATGTAATTTTACTCTTTACTTTGCATATAAAATGAAAGAGAGAGAAAAGGTTCATGTTAATATAAATATCTATATTTGTATTCATTAGTAATAATTGACTTTTAACATATTTTTCTATAATAACACCAGTACCGGCAACACCAGTGACAAATCTTCAGAGAATATAGAATATCTAAAATGGAGGCCACAGTAGCTCAAACAACACTTCTTAAGTTGTAAATTAATGAAAATCACGTGATTGGATCAATTATTTTAATCAAATTTCCTTTTCACCTTTTAGTATAAACCGTGTAACACCAGAGACACATCTAAAAGCTTTGCATGAAATTACCAAATTAGTAGTCAAATTGCTTAACATGTGACAAAAAGTGCAGAGTCACGATGTGCTTTTCAAAACAGCCTGCCTAAGATAGATATTTTTTTAAATCATTTGCAATATAACTGTCTTACAAATATGTTTTATTAACAATAAAACACTTAAATTAAAAGTAAAACATGTATTGTGTCATTATTTAATATTTCTAGGTGTTTTCTCCTGGTAGTTAAGGTGGAGCCGGACAGGAAAGACACCATTCTTGTATAATGACCTTCATCATCTATAGACTGAGGCTTGTGGTTAGACCTGTAAACAGGTTAATAATGGACGTAACATTGCTGTCTCAGATGGGGCTTTACCCAAACACACGCTCCCTGCCCCGTGGCTATGCAAGGTGTCAATCACAGGGGTTCGGGGGCAGCCGGTGAGCCCGACAGCCTCCTCGACTCAATCCGTGCATTAGGCTACATTCACACACTAATAATGCTAGGCATATGGAAGAGTAGGAAGTGTAGGGTGTGTAGGAAGTGAAGGAAGTGTAGGAAGTGAAGGAAGTGTAGGAAGTGTAGGAAGTGTAGGAAGTGAAGGAAATGTATGGAAGTGTAGGAAGTGTAGGAAGTGTAGGAAGTGTAGGAAGTGAAGAAAGTGAAGGAAATGTATGGAAGTGTAGGAAGTGTAGGAAGTGAAGGAAATGTATGGAAGTGTAGGAAGTGTAGGAAGTGTATAGAAGTGTAGGAAGTGAAGGAAGTGTAGGAAGTGAAGGAAGTGTAGGAAGTGTAGGAAGTGTAGGAAGTGAAGGAAGTGTAGGAAGTGAAGGAAGTGTAGGAAGTGTATAGAAGTGTAGGAAGTGTAGGAAGTGTAGGAAGTGAAGGAAGTGAAGGAAGTGAAGGAAGTGTAGGAAGTGAAGGAAGTGTAGGAAGTGAAGGAAGAGTATGGGTATATGGAAGTGAAGGAAGTGTAGGAAGTGAAGGAAGTGTATGGAAGTGAAGGAAGTGAAGGAAGTGTAGGAAGTGAAGGAAGTGTAGGAAGTGAAGGAAGAGTATGGAAGTGTATGGAAGTGAAGGAAGTGTATGGAAGTGTATAGAAGTGTAGGAAGTGTAGGAAGAGTAGGAAGTGTATGGGAGTGTATGGGCGTTTAGGAAGTGTATGGGAGAGTATGGACGTGTAGGAAGAGTAGGCCTACATAAAACACCATGCCACTACACACAGATTTGTAAATGAACCTTCCGTTTGGACATAGAGGCTAGGCCCAGCTGTGGACTCTTTATAACATGCAAGGTGTTGGCATCCGCAGGGAATTGAGGATATAACATCGTAACATCTCTGTCAGGGCAGCCTGACAGAGATGATGTATGCAACTCCTTGTCTTCACATTCAGCGACAGTACCAAGAGGATAAACTCCATGTGTTCACATTCAGCGACAGTACCAAGAGGATAAACTCCATGTCTTCACATTCAGCGACAGTACCAAGAGGATAAACTCCATGTGTTCACATTCAGCGACAGTACCAAGAGGATAAACTCCATGTGTTCACATTCAGCGGACAGTACCAAGAGGATAAACTCCATGTCTTCACATTCAGCGACAGTACCAAGAGGATAAACTCCATGTCTTCACATTCAGCGGACAGTACCAAGAGGATAAACTCCACGTGTTCACATTCAGCGACAGTACCAAGAGGATAAACTCCATGTCTTCACATTCAGCGACAGTACCAAGAGGATAAACTCCACGTGTTCACATTCAGCGGACAGTACCAAGAGGATAAACTCCACGTGTTCACATTCAGCGGACAGTACCAAGAGGATAAACTCCATGTGTTCACATTCAGCGGACAGTACCAAGAGGATAAACTCCATGTGTTCACATTCAGCGGACAGTACCAAGAGGATAAACTCCATGTCTTCACATTCAGCGACAGTACCAAGAGGATAAACTCCATGTGTTCACATTCAGCGACAGTACCAAGAGGATAAACTCCATGTCTTCACATTCAGCGACAGTACCAAGAGGATAAACTCCATGTGTTCACATTCAGCGACAGTACCAAGAGGATAAACTCCATGTGTTCACATTCAGCGACAGTACCAAGAGGATAAACTCCATGTGTTCACATTCAGCGACAGTACCAAGAGGATAAACTCCATGTCTTCACATTCAGCGACAGTACCAAGAGGATAAACTCCATTCGGTGTCCAGACAACGCACCATATGGCCATTAGAATGGTAGTCCTAGGACTATAGCATTGCTTTGGGGATACCTGGAGTGTGTGTGTGTGTGTGTGTGTGTGTGTGTGTGTGTGTGTGTGTGTGTGTGTGTGTGTGTGTGTGTGTGTGTGTGTGTGTGTGTGTGTGTGTGTGTGTGTGTACACGTACAGTGCCCTCCACTAATATTGGCACCCAGTGACATGTACAGTGCCCTCCACTAATATTGGCACCCAGTGACATGTACAGTGCTCTCCACTAATATTGGCACCCAGTGACATGTACAGTACCCTCCACTAATATTGGCACCCAGTGACATGTACAGTGCTCTCCACTAATATTGGCACCCAGTGACATGTACAGTGCCCTCCACTAATATTGGCACCCAGTGACATGTACAGTGCTCTCCACTAATATTGGCACCCAGTGACATGTACAGTGCTCTCCACTAATATTGGCACCCAGTGACATGTACAGTACCCTCCACTAATATTGGCACCCAGTGACATGTACAGTGCCCTCCACTAATATTGGCACCCAGTGACATGTACAGTGCTCTCCACTAATATTGGCACCCAGTGACATGTACAGTACCCTCCACTAATATTGGCACCCAGTGACATGTACAGTGCTCTCCACTAATATTGGCACCCAGTGACATGTACAGTGCCTCCACTAATATTGGCACCCAGTGACATGTACAGTACCCTCCACTAATATTGGCACCCTTGATAAATATGAGCTGTACATTTTTGTTATTTATTGTTTGTCCTCTTGGTCTTTCATTCCAAATATTTACACAAATCTAACCTTTAATTAAAGTAAAATAATTGTAAGAAAAAAATCAAGCCTTATCATAAAACATTTTTTTTTCTCAAATATATGTGTGCCACAATTATTGGCACCCCTTCATTCAATACTTTGTGCAACCTCTCTAAGCCAAGATAACAGCTCTGAGTCTTCTCCTATAATGTGTAATGGGGTTTGAGAGCACATGGCAGCAAGGGATCTAAGACCATTCCTCCATACAGAACCTCTCCAGATCCCTCAGATTCCCAGGTCCACTCTTGTGGACTCTCCTCTCCAGCTCATCCCATAGGTTTTCTATGGGGTTTGGGTCAGGGGACTGGGAAGGCCATGGTAACACCTTGACTCTGTGGTCAGTGAATCATTTTTTTGTGTTGATTTTGAGGTGTGCTTTGGATCGTTGTCCTGCTGGAACATCCAACCGCGGCCCAGTTTCAGCTTCCTAGCAGAGGCCGTCGGGTTTTGATTTAATATCTGCTGCTACTTGAATGATAGTCCCCAATAACATGTTTCCTAACAAGTTGTCCAGGGGTTTTTGGAAGGAAAAACAGCCCCACAACATCAAAGATCCACCGACCGTACTTCACAGTGGGGATGAAGTACTTTTCTGCAAGGCTATCTTTCTTTTGTCTTCGCCAAACCGACCTCTGGTGTTTGTTTACAAAAAACTCATCCGACCATAGAACCCGGTCCCATTGAAACTCTATATTGGTCTCATCTGACCATAGAACCTGGTCCCATTGAAACTCTATATTGGTCTCATCTGACCATAGAACCAGGTCCCAGTGAAACTCTATATTGGTCTCATCTGACCATAGAACCTGGTCCCAGTGAAACTCTATATTGGTCTCATCTGACCATAGAACCAGGTCCCAGTGAAACTCTATATTGGTCTCATCTGACCGTAGAACCCGGTCCCATTGAAACTCTATGTTGGTCCCATTGAAACTCTATATTGGTCTCATCTGACCATAGAACCCGGTCCCATTGAAACTCTATATTGGTCTCATCTGACCATAGAACCCGGTCCCATTGAAACTCTATATTGGTCTCATCTGACCATAGAACCCGGTCCCATTGAAACTCTATATTGGTCTCATCTGACCGTAGAACCCGGTCCCATTGAAACTCTATATTGGTCTCATCTGACCATAGAACCTGGTCCCATTGAAACTCTATATTGGTCTCATCTGACCATAGAACCTGGTCCCATTGAAACTCTATATTGGTCTCATCTGACCATAGAACCTGGTCCCATTGAAACTCTATATTGGTCTCATCTGACCATAGAACCTGGTCCCATTGAAACTCTATATTGGTCTCATCTGACCATAGAACCTGGTCCCATTGAAACTCTATATTGGTCTCATCTGACCATAGAACCTGGTCCCATTGAAACTCTATATTGGTCTCATCTGACCATAGAACCTGGTCCCATTGAAACTCTATATTGGTCTCATCTGACCATAGAACCTGGTCCCATTGAAACTCTATATTGGTCTCATCTGACCATAGAACCTGGTCCCATTGAAACTCTATATTGGTCTCATCTGACCATAGAACCCGGTCCCATTGAAACTCTATATTGGTCCCATTGAAACTCTATATTGGTCCCATTGAAACTCTATATTGGTCTCATCTGACCATAGAACCTGGTCCCATTGAAACTCTATATTGGTCTCATCTGACCATAGAACCTGGTCCCATTGAAACTCTATATTGGTCTTGGTCTCATCCATTGACCATAGAACCTGGTCCCATTGAAACTCTATATTGGTCTCATCTGACCATAGGTCCCATTGAAACTCTATATTGGTCTCATCTGACCATAGAACCCGGTCCCATTGAAACTCTATATTGGTCTCATCTGACCATAGAACCTGGTCCCATTGAAACTCTATATTGGTCTCATCTGACCATAGAACCCGGTCCCATTGAAACTCTATATTGGTCTCATCTGACCATAGAACCCGGTCCCATTGAAACTCTATATTGGTCTCATCTGACCATAGAACCTGGTCCCATTGAAACTCTATATTGGTCTCATCTGACCATAGAACCCGGTCCCATTGAAACTCTATATTGGTCTCATCTGACCGTAGAACCCGGTCCCATTGAAACTCTATATTGGTCTCATCTGACCGTAGAACCGGTCCCATTGAAACTCTATATTGGTCCCATTGAAACTCTATATTGGTCTCATCTGACCATAGAACCCGGTCCCATTGAAACTCTATATTGGTCTCATCTGACCATAGAACCTGGTCCCATTGAAACTCTATATTGGTCTCATCTGACCATAGAACCCGGTCCCATTGAAACTCTATATTGGTCTCATCTGACCATAGAACCCGGTCCCATTGAAACTCTATATTGGTCTCATCTGACCATAGAACCCAGTCCCATTGAAACTCTATATTGGTCTCATCTGACCATAGAACCTGGTCCCATTGAAACTCTATATTGGTCTCATCTGACCATAGAACCTGGTCCCATTGAAACTCTATATTGGTCTCATCTGACCATAGAACCTGGTCCCATTGAAACTCTATATTGGTCTCATCTGACCATAGAACCTGGTCCCATTGAAACTCTATATTGGTCTCATCTGACCGTAGAACCTGGTCCCATTGAAACTCTATATTGGTCTCATCTGACCATAGAACCTGGTCCCATTGAAACTCTATATTGGTCTCATCTGACCGTAGAACCTGGTCCCATTGAAACTCTATATTGGTCCCATTGAAACTCTATATTGGTCCCATTGAAACTCTATATTGGTCCCATTGAAACTCTATATTGGTCCCATTGAAACTCTATATTGGTCCCATTGAAACTCTATATTGGTCTCATCTGACCATAGAACCTGGTCCCATTGAAACTCTATATTGGTCTCATCTGACCGTAGAACCTGGTCCCATTGAAACTCTATATTGGTCTCATCTGACCATAGAACCTGGTCCCATTGAAACTCTATATTGGTCTCATCTGACCATAGAACCTGGTCCCATTGAAACTCTATATTGGTCTCATCCGACCATAGAACCCAGTCCCATTGAAACTCTATATTGGTCTCATCTGACCATAGAACCTGGTCCCATTGAAACTCTATATTGGTCCCATTGAAACTCTATATTGGTCTCATCTGACCATAGAACCCGGTCCCATTGAAACTCTATGTTGGTCTCATCTGACCATAGAACCCAGTCCCATTGAAACTCTATATTGGTCCCATTGAAACTCTATATTGGGTCTCATCTGACCATAGAACCTGGTCCCATTGAAACTCTATATTGGTCCCATGACCATAGAACCCAGTCCCATTGAAACTCTATATTGGTCTCATCTGATAGAACCCGGTCCCATTGAAGCTCTATATTGGTCTCATCTGACCATAGAACCAGGTCCCAGTGAAACTCTATATTGGTCTCATCTGACCATAGAACCTGGTCCCATTGAAACTCTATATTGGTCTCATCTGACCATAGAACCCAGTCCCATTGAAACTCTATATTGGTCTCATCTGACCATAGAACCTGGTCCCATTGAAACTCTATATTGGTCTCATCTGACCATAGAACCCGGTCCCATTGAAACTCTATATTGTTCTCATCTGACCATAGAACCCGGTCCAATTGAAACTCTATATTGGTCTCATCTGACCATAGAACCTGGTCCCATTGAAACTCTATATTGGTCTCATCTGACCGTAGAACCCGGTCCCATTGAAACTCTATATTGGTCTCATCTGACCGTAGAACCCGGTCCCATTGAAACTCTATGTTGGTCCCATTGAAACTCTATATTGGTCTCATCTGACCATAGAACCCGGTCCCATTGAAACTCTATATTGGTCTCATCTGACCATAGAACCTGGTCCCATTGAAACTCTATATTGGTCTCATCTGACCGTAGAACCCGGTCCCATTGAAACTCTATATTGGTCTCATCTGACCATAGAACCAGGTCCCATTGAAACTCTATATTGGTCTCATCTGACCATAGAACCCGGTCCCATTGAAACTCTATATTGGTCTCATCTGACCATAGAACCTGGTCCCATTGAAACTCTATAGAACATAGGTCCCATTGAAACTCTATATTGGTCTCATCTGACCATAGAACCTGGTCCCATTGAAACTCTATATTGGTCTCATTGGTCTCATCCATAGAACCTGGTCCCATTGAAACTCTATATTGGTCTCATCTGACCATAGAACCTGGTCCCATTGAAACTCTATATTGGTCTCATCTGACCGTAGAACCTGGTCCCATTGAAACTCTATATTGGTCTCATCTGACCATAGAACCTGGTCCCATTGAAACTCTATATTGGTCTCATCTGACCATAGAACCTGGTCCCATTGAAACTCTATATTGGTCCCATTGAAACTCTATATTGGTCCCATTGAAACTCTATATTGGTCCCATTGAAACTGAAACCCTATATTGGTCCCATTGAAACTCTATATTGGTCTCATCTTATTGGTCCCATTGAAACTCTATATTGGTCTCATCTGACCATAGAACCTGGTCCCATTGAAACTCTATATTGGTCTCATCTGACCGTAGAACCTGGTCCCATTGAAACTCTATATTGGTCTCATCTGACCATAGAACCTGGTCCCATTGAAGCTCTATATTGGTCTCATCTGACCATAGAACCTGGTCCCATTGAAACTCTATATTGGTCTCATCCGACCATAGAACCCAGTCCCATTGAAACTCTATATTGGTCTCATCTGACCATAGAACCTGGTCCCATTGAAACTCTATATTGGTCCCATTGAAACTCTATATTGGTCTCATCTGACCATAGAACCCGGTCCCATTGAAACTCTATGTTGGTCTCATCTGACCATAGAACCCAGTCCCATTGAAACTCTATATTGGTCCCATTGAAACTCTATATTGGGCTCATCTGATCATAAAACCTGGTCCCATTGAAACTCTATATTGGTCCCATTGAAACTCTATATTGGTCTCATCTGATCATGAAACCCGGTCCCATTGAAACTCTATATTGGTCCCATTGAAACTCTATATTGGTCTCATCTGATCATAAAACCTGGTCCCATTGAAACTCTATATTGGTCCCATTGAAACTCTATATTGGTCTCATTTGATCATAAAACCCGGTCCCATTGAAACTCTATATTGGTCCCATTGAAACTCTATATTGGTCCCATTGAAACTCTATATTGGTCCCATTGAAACTCTATATTGGTCTCATCTGATCATAAAACCCGGTCCCATTGAAACTCTATATTGGTCTCATATTGGTCCCATTGAAACTCTATATTGGTCCCATTGAAACTCTATATTGGTCTCATCTGACCATAGAACCCGGTCCCATTGAAACTCTATTGGTCTATTGGTCCCATTGAAACTCTATATTGGTCTCATTGACCATAGAACGGTCCCATTGAAACTCTATATTGGTCTCATCTGACCATAGAACCCGGTCCCATTGAAACTCTATATTGGTCTCATTGGTCCCATTGAAACTCTATATTGGTCTCATCTGACCATAGAACCCAGTCCCATTGAAACTCTATATTGGTCTCATCTGACCATAGAACCCAGTCCCATTGAAACTCTATATTGGTCTCATCTGACTGTAGAACCCGGTCCCATTGAAACTCTATATTGGTCTCATCTGACCATAGAACCTGGTCCCATTGAAACTCTATATTGGTCTCATCTGACCGTAGAACCTGGTCCCATTGAAACTCTATATTGGTCTCATCTGACCATAGAACCTGGTCCCATTGAAACTCTATATTGGTCCCATTGAAACTCTATATTGGCTCTATATGACCATAGAACCCAGTCCCATTGAAACTCTATATTGGTCTCATCCGACCATAGAACCCGGTCCCATTGAAACTCTATATTGTTCTCATCTGACCATAGAACCCAGTCCCATTGAAACTCTATATTGGCTCTATATGACCATAGAACCCAGTCCCATTGAAACTCTATATTGGTCTCATCTGACCGTAGAACCCGGTCCCATTGAAACTCTATATTGTTCTCATCTGACCATAGAACCCGGTCCCATTGAAACTCTATATTGGTCCCATTGAAACTCTATATTGGTCTCATCTGACCATAGAACCCGGTCCCATTGAAACTCTATATTGGTCTCATCTGACCATAGAACCCGGTCCCATTGAAACTCTATATTGGTCTATATTGGTCCCATTGAAACTCTATATTGGTCTCATCTGACCATAGAACCTGGTCCCATTGAAACTCTATATTGGTCTCATCTGACCATAGAACCTGGTCCCATTGAAACTCTATATTGGTCTCATCTGACCATAGAATTGGTCCCATTGAAACTCTATATTGGTCTCATCTGACCATAGAACCCGGTCCCATTGAAACTCTATATTGGTCTCATCTGACCATAGAACCTGGTCCCATTGGTCCCATTGAAACTCTATATTGGTCTCATCTGACCATAGAATTGGTCCCATTGAAACTCTATATTGGTCTCATCTGACCTAGAATTGGTCCCATTGAAACTCTATATTGGTCTCATCTGACCATAGAACCTGGTCCCATTGAAACTCTATATTGGTCTCATCTGACCATAGAACCTGGTCCCATTGAAACTCTATATTGGTCTCATCTGACCATAGAACCTGGTCCCATTGAAACTCTATATTGTCTCATCTGACCATAGAACCTGGTCCCATTGAAACTCTATATTGGTCTCATCTGACCATAGAACCTGGTCCCATTGAAACTCTATATTGGTCTCATCTGACCATAGAACCCAGTCCCATTGAAACTCTATATTGGTCTCATCATGACCATAGAACCTGGTCCCATTGAAACTCTGGTCTCATTGGTCCCATTGAAACTCTATATTGGTCTCATCTGGTCCCATTGAAACTCTATATTGGTCTCATCTGACCATAGAACCCAGTCCCATTGAAACTCTATATTGGTCTCATTGAAACTCTATATATTGGGCTCATTGATCATAAATTGGTCCCATTGAAACTCTATATTGGTCCCATTGAAACTCTATATTGGTCTCATCTGACCATAGAACCCGGTCCCATTGAAACTCTATATTGGTCTCATGACCATGGTCCCATTGAAACTCTATATTGGTCTCATCTGATCATAAAACCTGGTCCCATTGAAACTCTATATTGGTCCCATTGAAACTCTATATTGGTCTCATTTGATCATAAAACCCGGTCCCATTGAAACTCTATATTGGTCCCATTGAAACTCTATATTGGTCCCATTGAAACTCTATATTGGTCTCATCTGATCATAAAACCCGGTCCCATTGAAACTCTATATTGGTCCCATTGAAACTCTATATTGGTCCCATTGAAACTCTATATTGGTCTCATCTGATCATAAAACCCGGTCCCATTGAAACTCTATATTGGTCCCATTGAAACTCTATATTGGTCCCATTGAAACTCTATATTGGTCTCATCTGATCATAAAACCCGGTCCCATTGAAACTCTATATTGGTCCCATTGAAACTCTATATTGGTCTCATCTGACCATAGAACCCAGTCCCATTGAAACTCTATATTGGTCTCATCTGACCATAGAACCCAGTCCCATTGAAACTCTATATTGGTCTCATCTGACCGTAGAACCCGGTCCCATTGAAACTCTATATTGGTCTCATCTGACCATAGAACCTGGTCCCATTGAAACTCTATATTGGTCTCATCTGACCGTAGAACCTGGTCCCATTGAAACTCTATATTGGTCTCATCTGACCATAGAACCTGGTCCCATTGAAACTCTATATTGGTCCCATTGAAACTCTATATTGGCTCTATATGACCATAGAACCCAGTCCCATTGACCATAGACCATAGAACCCAGTCCCATTGAAACTCTATATTGGTCTCATCCGACCATAGAACCCGGTCCCATTGAAACTCTATATTGTTCTCATCTGACCATAGAACCCAGTCCCATTGAAACTCTATATTGGCTCTATATGACCATAGAACCCAGTCCCATTGAAACTCTATATTGGTCTCATCTGACCGTAGAACCCGGTCCCATTGAAACTCTATATTGTTCTCATCTGACCATAGAACCCGGTCCCATTGAAACTCTATATTGGTCCCATTGAAACTCTATATTGGTCTCATCTGACCATAGAATCCGGTCCCATTGAAACTCTATATTGTTCTCATCTGACCATAGAACCCGGTCCCATTGAAACTCTATATTGGTCTCATCTGACCATAGAACCTGGTCCCATTGAAACTCTATACCTGGTCCCATTGAAACTCTATATTGGTCTCATCTGACCATTAGTCCCATTGAAACTCTATATTGGTCTCATCTGACCATAGAACCCAGTCCCATTGAAACTCTATATTGGTCTCATCTGACCATAGAACCTGGTCCCATTGAAACTCTATATTGGTCTCATCTGACCATAGAACCTGGTCCCATTGAAACTCTATATTGGTCTCATCTGACCATAGAACCCGGTCCCATTGAAAGTCCCAGTAACGTTTGTCAAACTGTAGGCGCTTGAGTTTGTTGTTTTTAATGGCAACCCTCCTAAACAACTTGTGGTTATGTAGGTGACATCTCAGTTTTGGAGACTTTCTGACCCCAAAACCCAACGTCTGCAATTCTCCATCTGTGATCCTTGGAGATTTTTGTTGGTCACTCGAACCATCCTCCTCACTGTGCTTGGGGTCAATTTTTTTATTTATTTTATTTTACCTTTCTTTAACCAGGCAAGTCAGTTAAGAACACATTCTTATTTTCAATGACGGCCTGGGAACAGTGGGTTAACTGCCTGTTCAGGGGGGGAAACGACAGATTTGTACCTTGTCAGCTCGGGGGTTTGAACTCGCAACCTTCCGGTTACTAGTCCAACGCTCTAACCACTAGGCTACCCTAGTATAGAGACATGTTCTCTTCCAGGCCGATAGTTAACACCTCCAGTTGCTTTAAACTTCTTCATTATTGCCCTGATAGAGGAAATGGACATTTCCAACCGTTGAGCTATTTTCTCACAGCCATTTCCTGGTTTGTGCAGCTCAACAACCTTTTGTCTCAAATCGTTACTGTATTCCCAGGTTTTTCCCATTGTGATGGATGACTATGGGAACTTGGCCTGTGTGTCACCTCATATTTATACCCCAGTGAAACAGGAATTCATGACTTAAGTGTTCCTATCCACTCAGGTGAACTTAAGAAATGTAACATATGAATGGGAATATACTTCAGTTAGATTTTACTCATTAGAACTTCTGGGGGTGCCAATAATTGTGGCACACATGTTTTAGAGAAAAATATATTTATTTCATGTATTTCACATACATTATTCTTCAATCATTTTACTTCAATTAAAAGGTTTGATTTTTGTGAATATTTTTGAATAAAATACCAAAAGGCCATTTTGCTCATATTTACCAACGGTGCCAATATTAGTGGAGGGCCGACCTAAAATGTATATATCCCCTATTGATCTTTCACATTAAGGACAAGGCCAACCCCAAGCTGTATCCAGGGCTGGTCTGGATATGTTCTTCACACCGACATTTCTACCATGGTCCAAACCCATTATGTTGGATGCATGTCCAGGCCGACTCATCTGGGCTTGGCTTGGCTCAGTGTCAGCTTAGTCCAGGCCAACTCATCTGGACTTGGCTTGGCTCAGTGTCAGCTTAGTCCAGGTTCATCTGGGCTTGGCTTGACTCAGTGTCAGCTTACTCCAGGCCAGCTCATCTGGACTTGGCTTGGCTCAGTGTCAGCTTACTCCAGGCCAGCTCATCTCGACTTGGCATGGCTCAGTGTCAGCTTACTCCAGGCCAGCTCATCTGGACTTGGCTTGGCTCAGTGTCAGCTTAGTCCAGGCCGACTCATCTGGACTTGGCTTGGCTCAGTGTCAGCTTAGTCCATGCCAACTCATCTGGACTTGGCTTGGCTCAGTGTCAGCTTAGTCCATGCCAACTCATCTGGGCTTGGCTCAGTGTCAGCTTAGTCCAGGCCGACTCATCTGGGCTTGGCTTGGCTCAGTGTCAGCTTAGTCCAGGCCAACTCATCTGGACTTGGCATGGCTCAGTGTCAGTTTAGTCCAGGTCAACTCATCTGGGCTTGGCTTGGCTCAGTGTCAGCTTAGTCCAGGCCAGCTCATCTGGACTTGGCATGGCTCAGTGTCAGCTTAGTCCAGGCCAACTCATCTGGACTTGGCATGGCTCAGTGTCAGCTTAGTCCAGGCCGACTCATCTGGACTTGGCTTGGCTCAGTGTCAGCTTAGTCCAGGCCAACTCATCTGGACTTGGCATGGCTCAGTGTCAGCTTAGTCCAGGCTGAATCGTCTGGACTTGGCATGGATCAGTGTCAGCTTAGTCCAGGCCAACTCATCTGGGCGTGGCTTGGCTCAGTGTCAGCTTAGTCCAGGCTGACTCATCTGGGCTTGGCATGGCTCAGTGTCAGCTTAGTCCAGGCTGACTCGTCTGGACTTGGCATGGCTCAGTGTCAGCTTAGTCCAGGCCGATTAATCTGGGCTTGGCATGTCTCAGTGTCAGCTTAGTCTTGGCCGACTCATCTGGACTTGGCTTGGCTCAGTGTCAGTCTAGTCCAGGCCGACTCATCTGGGCTTGGCTTGGCTCAGTGTCAGCTTAGTCCAGGCCGACTCATCTGGACTTGGCTTGGCTCAGTGTCAGCTTAGTCCAGGCCGACTCATCTGGACTTGGCTTGGCTCAGTGTCAGCTTAGTCCAGGCCGACTCATCTGGGCTTGGCTTGGCTCAGTGTCAGCTTAGTCCATTAGTCCAGGCCGACTCATCTGGGCTTGGCTCAGTGTCAGCTTAGTCCAGGCCGACTCATCTGGGCTTGGCTTGGCTCAGTGTCAGCTTAGTCCAGGCTGACTCGTCTGGACTTGGCATGGCTCAGTGTCAGCTTAGTCCAGGCCGATTAATCTGGGCTTGGCATGTCTCAGTGTCAGCTTAGTCTTGGCCGACTCATCTGGACTTGGCTTGGCTCAGTGTCAGTCTAGTCCAGGCCGATTAATCTGGGCTTGGCATGTCTCAGTGTCAGCTTAGTCTTGGCCGACTCATCTGGACTTGGCTTGGCTCAGTGTCAGTCTAGTCCAGGCCGACTCATCTGGGCTTGGCTTGGCTCAGTGTCAGCTTAGTCCAGGCCGACTCATCTGGGCTTGGCTTGGCTCAGTGTCAGCTTAGTCCATTAGTCCAGGCCGACTCATCTGGGCTTGGCTCAGTGTCAGCTTAGTCCAGGCCGACTCATCTGGGCTTGGCTTGGCTCAGTGTCAGCTTAGTCCAGGCCAACTCATCTGGGCTTGGCTTGGCTCAGTGTCAGCTTAGTCCAGGCCGACTCATCTGGGCGTGGCTTTGCTCAGTGTCAGCTTAGTCCAGGCCAACTCATCTGGGCTTGGCTTGGCTCAATGTCAGCTTAGTCCAGGTCGACTCATCTGGGCTTGGCTTGGCTCAGTGTCAGCTTAGTCCAGGTCGACTCATCTGGGCTTGGCTTGGCTCAGTGTCAGCTTAGTCCAGGCCGACTCATCTGGGCGTGGCTTGGCTCAGTGTCAGCTTAGTCCAGGCCAACTCATCTGGGCTTGGCTTGGCTCAGTGTCAGCTTAGTCCATTAGTCCAGGTCGACTCATCTGGGCTTGGCTTGGCTCAGTGTCAGCTTAGTCCAGGCCGACTCATCTGGGCGTGGCTTGGCTCAGTGTCAGCTTAGTCCAGGCCAACTCATCTGGACTTGGCTTGGCTCAGTGTCAGCTTAGTCCAGGCCAACTCATCTGGACTTGGCTTGGCTCAGTGTCAGTTTAGTCCAGGCTCATCTGGGCTTGGCTTGGCTCAGTGTCAGCTTAGTCCAGGCCGACTCATCTGGGCTTGACTCAGTGTCAGCTTAGTCCCGCAGTGTGTAAACCGCCATTGTGTTCTTATGTTCTGAGTCCCTACAGTACACCCTTAGAAAAAAAAGGTTCCAAAGGGGTTCTTCGGCTGTCTCCATAGGAGAACCCTTTTTTGGTTCCAGGTAGAACCCATTTTGGTTCCAAGTAGAACTCTTTTTGGAAAGGGTTTTACATCATACTTCCAGGTAGAACCCTTTTGGGGGTTCTACCTGGAACTGAAATGGTTCTACCTGGAACCAAAAAGGGTTCTTGAAAGGGGTTATCCTTTGGGGACAGCCGAAGAACCGTTTTAGGTTGTAGATAGCACCTTTTTTCTCCTAAGAGTGTACCTCTCTTCACACTACAGAGCCAAACTCAACTAAGCTGGCCTGGTTAGTCATTCAGCAGTTGCTGGAAGCCTGTGGAAGCCTGAGGAAGCCTGGAAGCCTCGGAAGCCTGTGGGAGCCAGTGGAAGCCTGGAAGTCTGTGGAAGTCTGAGGAAGTCTGTGGAAGCCTGGAAGTCTGTGGAAGCCTCTGCGAGCCTGTGGAAGCCTGGAAGTCTGTGGGAGCCTGTGGAAGCCTGTTGGAGCCTGTGGGAGTCTGTGGAAGCCTGTGGGGGCCTGTGGAAGCCTGTGGGAGCCTGTGGAAGTCTGTGGAAGCCTGTGGAAGCCTGTGGGAGTCTGTGGAAGCCTGTGCTGAAATTGAACATGTGAGATAAGGGGTTCAGTGACAGTACTGCATAATATAGGCTAAAAAGCTGTGTGATTTAGACCATATCACTCTGTGTGATTTAGACCATATCTCTCTGTGTGATTTAGAATGTATCAGTCTGTGTGATTTAGAACGCATCTATCTCTCTGTGTGAATTAGAACATATCACTCTGTGTGATTTAGAACGTATCTCTCTGTGTGAATTAGAACATATCACTCTGTGTGAATTAGAACATATCACTCTGTGTGATTTAGAACATATCACTCTGTGTGATTTAGAACATATCACTCTGTGTGAATTAGAACATATCAGTCTGTGTGATTTAGACCATATCTCTCTGTGTGATTTAGAACATATCACTCTGTGTGATTTAGAATTTGCTCTTCTCTGAGCAGAGTTCTAGAGCGATTGTGATGCTTAGCTCATGCAGTGTATCGTGCATAAGGCCGCGGGTTTAATCACCCTCTGTGTGTTTTGTTTCTCTGTGTTGGTTCTCCTCTCATCTGTACAAGTGCGACGTACAGACAGAACAAAACCCGCCCGGCGACCCAGCGCACATCCAACTCTCTGACTGTTTCGGAACAAGTTGTGAGCCGACTTGGGCTGCTGCATCCCTGAGTTCAACGATCATTTTTTGTTTGACATAATATGTAGAGAGTATAGAATTCAACCATTTAATTGGGGTTCAAATATTCATTTTAGATTTGTGAACACAGCCATCCACGACAACAACTGTCCGTAAGGCACAAATAGCTGAATGAGAGAGCAGCAGTGTGATTCACATCAATGCGCTGTGTAGATATCCATAACAAGGTGATGTCCGTATCGCTGTAGACGACACCACTACTGTCATCCTGTACCTCCAAGCGTTTATTCCAGATGGATCATCTTTGGATGCCGACAGCAGTCACACCATTGGAGGACATCGTTTGGACCGAAGCCAAGCAGAAAACCCCTTCCTGCTCTCTTCCACCGCGATCCATCAAACACATTTTGGTGTGTCATCATAGTGGTCTCTGATTGGTGGTCATCATTTTGATGTGTCATCATAGTGGTCTCCGATTGGTGGTCATCATTTTGATGTGTCATCATAGTGGTCTCTGATTGGTGGTCATCATTTGGTGTGTCATCATAGTGGTCATCATTTGGTGTGTCATCATAGTGGTCATCATTTGGTGTGTCATCATAGTGGTCATCATTTGGTGTGTCATCATAGTGGTCTCTGATTGGTGGTCATCATTTTGGTGTGTCATCATAGTGGTCTCTGATTGGTGGTCATCATTTGGTGTGTCATCGTAGTGGTCTCTGATTGGTGGTCATCATTTGGTGTGTCATCATAGTGGTCATCATTTGATGTGTCATCATAGTGGTCTCTGATTGGTGGTCATCATTTTGGTGTGTCATCATAGTGGTCTCTGATTGGTGGTCATCATTTTGGTGTGTCATCATAGTGGTCTCTGATTGGTGGTCATCATTTTGGTGTGTCATCATAGTGGTCTCTGATTGGTGGTCATCATTTGGTGTGTCATCATAGTGGTCTCTGATTGGTGGTCATCATTTTGATGTTTCATCGTAGTGGTCTCTGATTGGTGGTCATCATTTGGTGTGTCATCATAGTGGTCTCTGATTGGTGGTCATCATTTGGTGTGTCATCATAGTGGTCATCATTTGGTGGTCTCATAGTGGATTTGGTGTGTCATCATAGTGGTTGATTTGTTGTCATCATAGTGGTCTCTGATTGGTGGTCATCATTTTGGTGTGTCATCATAGTGGTCTCTGATTGGTGGTCATCATTTTGGTGTGTCATCATAGTGGTCTCTGATTGGTGGTCATCATTTGGTGTGTCATCATAGTGGTCATCATTTGATGTGTCATCATAGTGGTCTCTGATTGGTGGTCATCATTTTGGTGTGTCATCATAGTGGTCTCTGATTGGTGGTCATCATTTTGGTGTGTCATCATAGTGGTCTCTGATTGGTGGTCATCATTTTGATGTGTCATCATAGTGGTCTCTGATTGGTGGTCATCATTTTGATGTGTCATCATAGTGGTCTCTGATTGGTGGTCATCATTTTGATGTTTCATCGTAGTGGTCTCTGATTGGTGGTCATCATTTTGATGTTTCATCATAGTGGTCTCTGATTGGTGGTCAGACTCGCTCAGGTGGAACAAACTTAAACTTGCGCTTTTTTTTCCAACGCTGATTTGAATGTCATGGAGAAAACATCCTTTCTGAATTTAAAAGTAGTAAAACTAATCCTCCAAGTAATCATCTCGTTTTTCAAAAGGATCTGTAAAACGCCTGTATTCATTTACCATGGTAACGAACCTGTGTGAGAAGCACGCCTGTATTCACTTACCATGGTAACGAACCTGTGTGAGACCAACACCTGTATTCACTTACCATGGTAACGCACCTGTGTGAGAAGCAAGCCTGTATTCACTTACCATGGTAACGAACCTGTGTGAGAAGCACGCCTGTATTCACTTACCATGGTAACGAACCTGTGTGAGAAGCACGCCTGTATTCACTTACCATGGTAACGAACCTGTGTGAGAAGCACGCCTGTATTCACTTACCATGGTAACGAACCTGTGTGAGAAGCACGCCTGTATTCACTTACCATGGTAACGAACCTGTGTGAGAAGCACGCCTGTATTCACTTACCATGGTAACGAACCTGTGTGAGAAGCACGCCTGTATTCACTTACCATGGTAACGAACCTGTGTGAGAAGCAAGCCTGTATTCACTTACCATGGTAACGAACCTGTGTGAGAAGCACGCCTGTATTCACTTACCATGGTAACGAACCCGTGTGAGACCAACACCTGGCGGTGGTTGTGTGAGAAGCACGCCTGTATTCACTTACCATGGTAACGAACCTGTGTGAGAGCAGTATTCACTTACCATGGTAACGAACCTGTGTTTATTCACTTACCATGGTAACGAACCTGTGTGAGAAGCACGCCTGTATTCACTTACCATGGTAACGAACCTGTGTGAGAAGCACGCCTGTATTCACTTACCATGGTAACGAACCCGTGTGAGACCAACACCTGGCGGTGGTTGTGTGAGAAGCACGCCTGTATTCACTTACCATGGTAACGAACCTGTGTGAGAAGCACGCCTGTATTCACTTACCATGGTAACGAACCTGTGTGAGAAGCACGCCTGTATTCACTTACCATGGTAACGAACCTGTGTGAGAAGCACGCCTGTATTCACTTACCATGGTAACGAACCTGTGTGAGAAGCACGCCTGTATTCACTTACCATGGTAACGAACCTGTGTGAGAAGCACGCCTGTATTCACTTACCATGGTAACGAACCTGTGTGAGAAGCACGCCTGTATTCACTTACCATGGTAACGAACCTGTGTGAGAAGCACGCCTGTATTCACTTACCATGGTAACGAACCTGTGTGAGAAGCACGCCTGTATTCACTTACCATGGTAACGAACCTGTGTGAGAAGCACGCCTGTATTCACTTACCATGGTAACGAACCTGTGTGAGAAGCACGCCTGTATTCACTTACCATGGTAACGCCTGTAACCTGTGTGAGAACCTGAGAAGCGCCTGTATTCACTTACCATGGTAACGAACCTGTGTGAGAAGCACGCCTGTATTCACTTACCATGGTAACGAACCTGTGTGAGAAGCACGCCTGTATTCACTTACCATGGTAACGAACCTGTGTGAGAAGCACGCCTGTATTCACTTACCATGGTAACGAACCTGTGTGAGAAGCACGCCTGTATTCACTTACCATGATCTCTCTCCCGCTCTCTCCTCTGATAGACGTGAACCTGCAACTCTCCTCTCTCCAGCGTTGCACTTAATACTTAGTTTATTTATAGAATCATAGCCGTGCGCAGGGTTCTGGAGGAGCCCCTGATAAATTGAAAGACATTTTCCAAAATGATAGAATGACTGCTGTTTGTTCAGGAAGAAAGAAATAACTCAGAACTCAGAATAGCCTAATACACCGAGATAAGGCCTATAATTTAGCCACAGAAGATCAATGGATACTTCTAATTTTATATATATACTAGCTGTGGCTGTAGGCCCAATGACAAAGCGTAGCCTGCAGTCTAGAACGTTCTCACACTCAATGTACAGTCAGGAACACAGCAGCAAATCTGTCAGCGAACAAACAGCAGACGAAACAGAGCTTTATGCAATATTTCAGATATAATCGCGAGGAAACACAGGTTGGAAAGGAAATAACTCCTGCTTAAAAGACACGACTCGTTTCTATCTGCTGTAGGCTACCAAAACATTTAATCAACTTCCAAATATATTATTTTTACAAAGTTAAACAAGAGAGAGAACGTTTTTTTTTTGGCACCAGAGCACCGGCCATCACCATCTAGTGAACAGAGCACCGGCCATCACCATCTAGTGAACAGAGCACCGGCCATCACCAGCTAGTGAACAGAGCACCGGCCATCACCATCTAGTGAACAGAACACCGGCCATCACCAGCTAGTGAACAGAGCACCGGCCATCACCAGCTAGTGAACAGAACACCGGCCATCACCAGCTAGTGAACAGAGCACCGGCCATCACCAGCTAGTGAACAGAGCACCGGCCATCACCATCTAGTGAACAGAACACCGGCCATCACCATCTAGTGAACAGAGCACCGGCCATCACCAGCTAGTGAACAGAGCACCGGCCATCACCAGCTAGTGAACAGAGCACCGGCCATCACCAGCTAGTGAACAGAGCACCGGCCATCACCAGCTAGTGAACAGAGCACCGGCCATCACCAGCTAGTGAACAGAGCACCGGCCATCACCATCTAGTGAACAGAGCACCGGCCATCACCAGCTAGTGAACAGAGCACCGGCCATCACCAGCTAGTGAACAGAGCACCGGCCATCACCAGCTAGTGAACAGAGCACCGGCCATCACCATCTAGTGAACAGAGCACCGGCCATCACCATCTAGTGAACAGAGCACCGGCCATCACCAGCTAGTGAACAGAGCACCGGCCATCACCATCTAGTGAACAGAGCACCGGCCATCACCATCTAGTGAACAGAGCACCGGCCATCACCAGCTAGTGAACAGAACACCGGCCATCACCAGCTAGTGAACAGAGCACCGGCCATCACCAGCTAGTGAACAGAACACCGGCCATCACCATCTAGTGAACAGAACACCGGCCATCACCAGCTAGTGAACAGAGCACCGGCCATCACCAGCTAGTGAACAGAGCACCGGCCATCACCAGCTAGTGAACAGAGCACCGGCCATCACCAGCTAGTGAACAGAGCACCGGCCATCACCAGCTAGTGAACAGAGCATCATTTGGGTCAGTCAGTGAAACTGGAAAGCATTTTTAGGTCTATAATTTCCTCATATTGTAGCCTACAAAATGTACGCTCTGAAAATAAATGGTTCCTGGAGTATCCTTTAGGGGTCCTTCAAACTGGAACTATGAGGAAACCTCTATAAATTCTTCGAAGGACCCTTTAAAAGTAGGCCGACATTTTGTAAATAAGAATTTGTTCTTAAACCGACTTGCCGAGTTTAAATCAAGGTTCAATAAAATAATAAAATAAATAAAAATAGTTATTCAAAGAACCCGTTTTTAATGGATCCTCGAATGACCTTTGACCTTTTGGGGTTCATTCATTTTTAACTCCCCCATTATTTTATTAATAATAATATGCATAACAATAACACAACATTTTAGTTGTGATGTTTATGTCTCCCAGCAGAGCCCCAAGTCCATTGGATATATCCTCTGGCTTGTCGATGTTTATGTCCCCCAGCAGAGCCCCAAGTCCATTGGATATATCCTCTGGCTTGTTGATGTTTATGTCTCCCAGCAGAGCCCCAAGTCCATTGGATATATCCTCTGGCTTGTCGATGTTTATGTCTCCCAGCAGAGCCCCAAGTCCATTGGATATATCCTCTGGCTTGTCGATGTTTATGTCTCCCAGCAGAGCCCCAAGTCCATTGGATATATCCTCTGGCTTGTCGATGTTTATGTCTCCCAGCAGAGCCCCAAGTCCATTGGATATATCCTCTGGCTTGTCGATGTTTATGTCTCCCAGCAGAGCCCCAAGTCCATTGGATATATCCTCTGGCTTGTTGATGTTTATGTCCCCCAGCAGAGCCCCAAGTCCATTGGATATATCCTCTGGCTTGTTGATGTTTATGTCTCCCAGCAGAGCCCCAAGTCCATTGGATATATCCTCTGGCTTGTCGATGTTTATGTCTCCCAGCAGAGCCCCAAGTCCATTGGATATATCCTCTGGCTTGTCGATGTTTATGTCTCCCAGCAGAGCCCCAAGTCCATTGGATATATCCTCTGGCTTGTCGATGTTTATGTCTCCCAGCAGAGCCCCAAGTCCATTGGATATATCGTCTGGCTTGTTGATGTTTATGTCTCCCAGCAGAGCCCCAAGTCCATTGGATATATCCTCTGGCTTGTTGATGTTTATGTCCCCAGCAGAGCCCCAAGTCCATTGGATATATCCTCTGGCTTGTTGATGTTTATGTCTCCCAGCAGAGCCCCAAGTCCATTGGATATATCCTCTGGCCTGTTGATGTTTATGTCTCCCAGCAGAGCCCCAAGTCCATTGGATATATCATCTGGCTTGTTGATGTTTATGTCCCCAGCAGAGCCCCAAGTCCATTGGATATATCCTCTGGCTTGTCGATGTTTATGTCTCCCAGCAGAGCCCCAAGTCCATTGGATATATCCTCTGGCTTGTCGATGTTTATGTCTCCCAGCAGAGCCCCAAGTCCATTGGATATATCCTCTGGCTTGTCGATGTTTATGTCTCCCAGCAGAGCCCCAAGTCCATTGGATATATCCTCTGGCTTGTCAATGTTTATGTCTCCCAGCAGAGCCCCAAGTCCATTGGATATATCATCTGGCTTGTTGATGTTAAAGCGTTCATCTTCTCCGTGTCCATAACCAGAATGATTTTGCCCGAGCGGGTCTCCTGTTATATTCATCAGAGGTGTAGGGAGGGTAAAGTCTGTGAATCCCCCAAAAAAATAGTATTTACTAATTATACCAGGGGATCGACTTTGTGGACATACCTCGTCTGTATACCTGCAGACGCAGGCATAAAAGTGATCCCTATTTATCATAGCCTACATATTCTCATAGCCTACATATTCTCATAGCCTACATATTCTCATAGCCTACATATTATCATAGCCTATATTCTCATAGCCTACATATTCTCATAGCCTACATATTCTCATAGCCTATTATATAGCCTCATATTATCATAGCCTACATATTCTCATAGCCTACATATTCTCATAGGCTACATATTCTCATAGCCTACATATTCTCATAGCCTACATATTCTCATAGGCTACATATTCTCATAGCCTACATATTCTCATAGCCTACATATTCTCATAGCCTACATATTCTCATAGCCTACATATTCTCATAGCCTACATACTCTCATAGACATATTCTCATAGCCTACATATTCTTATAGCCTACATATTATCATAGCCTACATACTCTCATATTCTACATATTCTTATAGCCTACATATTATCATAGCCTACATACTCTCATATTCTACATATTCTTATAGCCTACATATTCTTATAGCCTACATATTCTTATAGCCTACATACTCTCATAGCCTACATATTCTTATAGCCTACATATTCTTATAGCCTACATATTATCATAGCCTACATATTCTTATAGCCTACATATTCTTATAGCCTACATATTCTTATAGCCTACATATTCTCATAGCCTACATATTCTTATAGCCTCATATTCTTATAGCCTACATATTCTTATAGCCTACATATTCTTATAGCCTACATATTATCATAGCCTACATATTCTCATAGCCTACATATTCTCATAGCCTACATATTCTTATAGCCTACATATTCTTATAGCCTACATATTCTTATAGCCTACATATTCTCATAGCCTACATATTCTCATAGCCTACATATTCTTATAGCCTACATATTCTTATAGCCTACATATTCTTATAGCCTACATATTCTTATAGCCTACATATTCTTATAGCCTACATATTCTTATAGCCTACATATTCTTATAGCCTACATATTCTCATAGCCTACATATTCTCATAGCCTACATATTCTTATAGCCTACATATTCTTATAGCCTACATATTCTTATAGCCTACATATTCTCATAGCCTACATATTCTTATAGCCTACATATTCTTATAGCCTACATATTCTTATAGCCTACATATTCTTATAGCCTACATATTCTTATAGCCTACATATTCTCATAGCCTACATATTCTTATAGCCTACATATTCTTATAGCCTACATATTCTCATAGCCTACATATTCTTATAGCCTACATATTCTCATAGCCTACATACTCTCATATTCTACATATTCTCATAGCCTACATATTCTTATAGCCTACATATTCTCATAGCCTACATATTCTCATAGCCTACATATTCTCATAGCCTACATATTCTTATAGCCTACATATTCTCATAGCCTACATATTCTTATAGCCTACATATTCTTATAGCCTACATATTCTTATAGCCTACATATTCTTATAGCCTACATATTCTTATAGCCTACATATTCTTATAGCCTACATATTCTCATAGCCTACATATTCTTATAGCCTACATATTCTCATAGCCTACATATTCTTATAGCCTACATATTCTAGCCTACATACTCTCATATTCTACATATTCTCATAGCCTACATATTCTTATAGCCTACATATTCTCATAGCCTACATATTCTCATAGCCTACATATTCTCATAGCCTACATATTCTTATAGCCTACATATTCTCATAGCCTACATATTCTCATAGCCTACATATTCTCATAGCCTACATATTCTTATAGCCTACATATTCTCATAGCCTACATATTATCATAGCCTACATATTCTCATAGCTTACATATTCTTATAGCCTACATATTCTTATAGCCTACATATTCTTATAGCCTACATATTCTTATAGCCTACATATTCTCATAGCCTACATATTCTTATAGCCTACATATTCTCATAGCCTACATACTCTCATATTCTACATATTCTCATAGCCTACATATTCTCATAGCCTACATATTCTCATAGCCTACATATTCTTATAGCCTACATATTCTCATAGCCTACATATTCTTATAGCCTACATATTCTCATAGCCTACATATTCTTATAGCCTACATATTCTCATAGCCTACATACTCTCATATTCTACATATTCTCATAGCCTACATATTCTCATAGCCTACATATTCTCATAGGCTACATATTCTCATAGCCTACATATTCTCATAGCCTACATATTCTCATAGGCTACATATTCTCATAGCCTACATATTCTCATAGCCTACATATTCTCATAGCCTACATATTCTCATAGCCTACATATTCTCATAGCCTACATACTCTCATAGCCTACATATTTCTCATAGCCTACATATTCTTATAGCCTACATATTATCATAGCCTACATACTCTCATATTCTACATATTCTTATAGCCTACATATTATCATAGCCTACATACTCTCATATTCTACATATTCTTATAGCCTACATATTCTTATAGCCTACATATTCTTATAGCCTACATACTCTCATAGCCTACATATTCTTATAGCCTACATATTCTTATAGCCTACATATTATCATAGCCTACATATTCTTATAGCCTACATATTCTTATAGCCTACATATTCTTATAGCCTACATATTCTCATAGCCTACATATTCTTATAGCCTACATATTCTTATAGCCTACATATTCTTATAGCCTACATATTCTTATAGCCTACATATTCTCATAGCCTACATATTCTCATAGCCTACATATTCTTATAGCCTACATATTCTTATAGCCTACATATTCTTATAGCCTACATATTCTCATAGCCTACATATTCTCATAGCCTACATATTCTTATAGCCTACATATTCTTATAGCCTACATATTCTTATAGCCTACATATTCTTATAGCCTACATATTCTTATAGCCTACATATTCTTATAGCCTACATATTCTTATAGCCTACATATTCTCATAGCCTACATATTCTTATAGCCTACATATTCTTATAGCCTACATATTCTTATAGCCTACATATTCTTATAGCCTACATATTCTTATAGCCTACATATTCTCATAGCCTACATATTCTTATAGCCTACATATTCTTATAGCCTACATATTCTCATAGCCTACATATTCTTATAGCCTACATATTCTCATAGCCTACATACTCTCATATTCTACATATTCTCATAGCCTACATATTCTTATAGCCTACATATTCTCATAGCCTACATATTCTCATAGCCTACATATTCTCATAGCCTACATATTCTTATAGCCTACATATTCTCATAGCCTACATATTCTTATAGCCTACATATTCTTATAGCCTACATATTCTTATAGCCTACATATTCTTATAGCCTACATATTCTTATAGCCTACATATTCTTATAGCCTACATATTCTCATAGCCTACATATTCTTATAGCCTACATATTCTCATAGCCTACATATTCTTATAGCCTACATATTCTCATAGCCTACATACTCTCATATTCTCATATTCTATAGCCTACATATTCTTATAGCCTACATATTCTCATAGCCTACATATTCTCATAGCCTACATATTCTCATAGCCTACATATTCTTATAGCCTCATATTCTCATAGCCTACATATTCTCATAGCCTACATATTCTCATAGCATATTCTACATATTCTTATAGCCTACATATTATCATAGCCTACATATTCTCATAGCTTACATATTCTTATATTCATATTCTTATAGCCTACATATTCTTATAGCCTACATATTCTTATAGCCTACATATTCTCATAGCCTACATATTCTTATAGCCTACATATTCTCATATAGCATATTCTACATATTCTCATAGCCTACATATTCTCATAGCCTACATATTCTCATAGCCTACATATTCTTATAGCCTACATATTCTCATAGCCTACATATTCTTATAGCCTACATATTCTCATAGCCTACATATTCTTATAGCCTACATATTCTCATAGCCTACATACTCTCATATTCTACATATTCTCATAGCCTACATATTCTCATAGCCTACATATTCTCATAGCCTACATATTCTCATAGCCTACATATTCTCATAGCCTACATATTCTCATAGCCTACATATTCTCATAGCCTACATATTCTCTAGCCTACATATTCTAGCCTACATATTCTCATATTCTTCATAGCCTACATATTCTCATAGCCTACATATTCTTATAGCCTACATATTCTCATACTCTCATATTCTACATATTCTCATATTATCATAGCCTACATATTCTCATATTCTACATATTCTCATAGCCTACATATTCTTATAGCCTACATATTCTCATAGCCTACATATTCTCATAGCCTACATATTCTTATAGCCTACATATAGCCTACATCTCATAGCCTACATATTCTTATAGCCTACATATTCTTATAGCCTACATATTCTCATAGCCTACATATTCTCATAGCCTATTCATAGCCTACATATTCTCATAGCATGTTCTTCTACATATTCTTATAGCCTACATATTTCTTATATTCATAGCCTACATATTCTACATATTCTTATTCTATTATCATAGCCTACATATTCTTATAGCCTACATATTATCATAGCCTACATATTCTTATAGCCTACATATTCTTATAGCCTACATATTCTTATAGCCTACATATTCTTATAGCCTACATATTCTTATAGCCTACATATTCTTATAGCCTACATATTCTTATAGCCTACATATTCTTATAGCCTACATATTCTTATAGCCTACATATTCTTATAGCCTACATATTCTTATAGCCTACATATTCTTATAGCCTACATATTCTTATAGCCTACATATTCTCATAGCCTACATATTCTTATAGCCTACATATTCTTATAGCCTACATATTCTCATAGCCTACATATTCTTATAGCCTACATATTCTCATATATTCTTATAGCCTACATATTCTTATAGCCTCATATTCTTATAGCCTACATATTCTCATAGCCTACATATTCTTATAGCCTACATATTCTTATAGCCTACATATTCTTATAGCCTACATATTCTCATAGCCTACATATTCTTATAGCCTACATATTCTTATAGCCTACATATTCTTATAGCCTACATATTCTCATAGCCTACATATTCTTATAGCCTACATATTCTTATAGCCTACATATTCTTATAGCCTACATATTCTTATAGCCTACATATTCTTATAGCCTACATATTCTCATAGCCTACATATATAGCCTACATATTCTCATAGCCTACATATTCTTATAGCCTACATATTCTTATAGCCTACATATTCTTATAGCCTACATATTCTTATAGCCTACATATTCTCATAGCCTACATATTCTTATAGCCTACATATTCTCATAGCCTACATATTCTCATAGCCTCATATTCTTAGCCTACATATTCTCATAGCCTACATATTCTCATATTCATATTCTATAGCCTACATATTCTCATAGCCTACATATTCTCATTCTTATAGCCTACATATTCATATTCTCATAGCCTACATATTCTTATAGCCTACATATTCTCATAGCCTACATATTCTCATATTCTTATAGCCTACATATTCTCATAGCCTACATATTCTTATAGCCTACATATTCTCATAGCCTACATATTCTCATATTCTACATATTCTCATAGCCTACATATTCTTATAGCCTACATATTCTTATAGCCTACATATTCTTAGCCTACATATTCTCATAGCCTACATATTCTTATAGCCTACATATTCTCATAGCCTACATATTAGCCTACATATTCTCATAGCCTACATATTCTCATAGCCTACATATTCTTATAGCCTACATATCATTACATATTCTCATAGCCTACATATTCTTATAGCATAGCCTACATATTCTTATAGCCTACATATTCTTATAGCCTACATATTCTTATAGCCTACATATTCTCATAGCCTACATATTCTCATAGCCTCATATTCTCATAGCCTACATATTCTCATATTCTACATATTCTCATAGCCTACATATTCTTATAGCCTACATATTCTCATAGCCTACATATTCTTATAGCCTACATATTCTCATAGCCTACATATTCTTATAGCCTACATATTCTCATAGCCTACATATTCTTATAGCCTACATATTCTCATAGCCTACATATTCTTATAGCCTACATATTCTTCTCATATTCTACATATTCTCATAGCCTACATATTCTCATAGCCTACATATTCTTATAGACTACATATTCTCATAGTCTACATATTCTCATAGCCTACATATTCTCATAGCCTACATATTCCTATAGCATACATATTCTCATAGACTACATATTCTCATAGCCTACATATTCTCATAGCCTACATATTCTTATAGCCTACATATTCTCATAGCCTACATATTCTCATAGCCTACATATTCTTATAGACTACATATTCTTATAGACTACATATTCTTATAACCTACATATTCACATACCTACATATTCTTATAGCCTACATATTCTCATAGCCTACATATTCTCATAGCCTACATATTCTCATAGCCTACATATTCCTATAGCCTACATATTCTCATAGCCTACATATTCTCATAGCCTACATATTCTTATAGCCTACATATTCTCATAGCCTACATATTCTCATAGCCTACATATTCTCATAGCCTACATATTATCATAGCCTACATATTCTCATAGCCTACATATTCCTATAGCCTACATATTCTCATAGCCTACATATTCTCATAGCCTACATATTCTTATAGCCTACATATTCTCATAGCCTACATATTCTCATAGCCTACATATTATCATAGCCTACATATTCTCATAGCCTACATATTCTTATAGCCTACATATTCTCATAGCCTACATATTCTCATAGCCTACATATTCTCATAGCCTACATATTCTTATAGACTACATATTCTTATAACCTACATATTCACATACCTACATATTCTTATAGCCTACATATTCTTATAGCCTACATATTCTCATAGCCTACATATTCTCATAGCCTACATATTCTCATAGCCTACATATTCTCATAGCCTACATATTCTTATAGCCTACATATTCTCATAGCCTACATATTCTCATAGCCTACATATTCTCATAGCCTACATATTCTCATAGCCTACATATTCTTATAGCCTACATATTCTCATAGCCTACATATTCTCATAGCCTACATATTCTCATAGCCTACATATTCTCATAGCCTACATATTCTTATAGCCTACATATTCTTATAGCCTACATATTCTCATAGCCTACATATTCTCATAGCCTACATATTCTCATAGCCTACATATTCTCATAGCCTACATATTCTTATAGCTGGCATATTCTTATAGCCTACATATTCTTATATATTCTTATAGCCTTCACAATCATGAAGTAGAACGAAATTTATTGGATATTTCAAACTTTTTTAACAAATCAAAAACTGAAAAATTGGGCGTGCAAAATTATTCAGCCCCCTTAAGTTAATACTTTGTAGCGCCACCTTTTGCTGCAATTACAGCTGCAAGTCGCTTGAGGTATGTCTCTATCAGTTTTGCACATCGAGAGACTGACATTTTTTCCCATTCCTCCTTGCAAAACAGCTCGAGCTCAGTGAGGTTGGATGGAGAGCATTTGTGAACAGCAGTTTTCAGTTACATTTACATTTACATTTAAGTCACTTAGCCTTATCCAGAGCGACTTACAAATTGGTGCATACACCTTATGACATCCAGTGGAACAGCCACTTGCATCTAAATCTTTGGGGGAGAAGGGGGGTGAGAAGGATTACTTACCCTTACTTACCCTATCCTAGGTATTCCTTGAAGAGGTGGGGTTTCAGGTGTCTCCGGAAGGTGGTGATTGACTCCGCTGTCCTGGCGTCGTGAGGGAGTTTGTTCCACCATTGGGGGCCAGAGCAGCGAACAGTTTTGACTGGGCTGAGCGGGAACTGTACTTCCTCAGTGGTAGGAGGCGAGCAGGCCAGAGGTGGATGAACGCAGTGCCCTTGTTTGGGTGTAGGGCCTGATCAGAGCCTGGAGGTACTGAGGTGCCGTTCCCTCACAGCTCCGTAGGCAAGCACCATGGTCTTGTAGCGGATGCGAGCTTCAACTGGAAGCCAGTGGAAGAGCGGAGGAGCGGGGTGACGTGAGAGAACTTGGGAAGGTTGAACACCAGACGGGCTGCGGCGTTCTGGATGAGTTGTAGGGGTTTAATGGCACAGGCAGGAGCCCAGCCAACAGCGAGTTGCAGTAATCAAGACGGGAGATGACAAGTGCCTGGATTAGGACCTGCGCCGCTTCCTGTGTGAGGCAGGGTCGTACTCTGCGGATGTTGTAGAGCATGAACCTACAGGAACGGGACACCGCCTTGATGTTAGTTGAGAACGTCAGGGTGTTGTCCAGGATCACGCCAAGGTTCTTAGCGCTCTGGGAGGAGGACACAATGGAGTTGTCAACCGTGATGGCGAGATCATGGAACGGGCAGTCCTTCCCCGGGAGGAAGAGGAGCTCCGTCTTGCTGCGGTTCAGCTTGAGGTGGTGATCCGTCATCCACGCTGATATGTCTGCCAGACATGCAGAGATGCGATTCGCCACCTGGTCATCAGAAGGGGGAAAGGAGAAGATTAATTGTGTGTCGTCTGCATAGCAATGATAGGAGAGACCATGTGAGGTTATGACAGAGCCAAGTGACTTGGTGTATAGCGAGAATAAGAGAGGGCCTAGAACAGAGCCCTGGGGACACCAGTGGTGAGAGCGCGTGGTGAGGAGACAGATTTCGCCACGCCACCTGGTAGGAGCGACCTGTCAGGTAGGACGCAATCCAAGCGTGGGCCGCGCCGGAGATGCCCAACTCGGAGAGGGTGGAGAGGAGGATCTGATGGTTCACAGTATCGAAGGCAGCCGATAGGTCTAGAAGGATGAGAGCAGAGGAGAGAGAGTTAGCTTTAGCAGTGCGGAGCGCCTCCGTGATACAGAGAAGAGCAGTCTCAGTTGAATGACTAGTCTTGAAACCTGACTGATTTGGATCAAGAAGGTCATTCTGAGAGATAGCGGTAGAGCTGGCCAAGGACGGCACGCTCAAGAGTTTTGGAGAGAGAAAAGAGAGAAGGGATACTGGTCTGTAGTTGTTGACATCGGAGGGATCGAGTGTAGGTTTTTTTTTTTCAGAAGGGGTGCAACTCTCGCTCTCTTGAAGACGGGAGGGACGTAGCCAGCGGTCAGGGATGAGTTGATGAGCGAGGTGAGGTAAGGGAGCAGTTCTTTCCACAGATTCTCGATTGGATTCAGGTCTGGACTTTGACTTGGCCATTCTAACACCTGGATATGTTTATTTTTGAACCATTCCATTGTAGATTTTGCTTTATGTTTTGGATCATTGTCTTGTTGGAAGACAAATCTCCGTCCCAGTCTCAGGTCTTTTGCAGACTCCATCAGGGTTTCTTCCAGAATGGTCCTGTATTTGGCTCCATCCATCTTCCCATCAATTTTAACCATCTTCCCTGTCCATGCTGAAGAAAAGCAGGCCCAAACCATGATGCTGCCACCACCATGTTTGACAGTGGGGATGGTGTGTTCAGGGTGATGAGCTGTGTTGCTTTACGCCAAACATAACATTTTGCATTGTTGCCAAAAAGTTACATTTTGGTTTCATCTGACCAGAGCAGATGTGAGTGATAGGTCTAACTGGTTTCTCCAAGGGGCTGACCCCATTTAGTCAACTGGTTTGATTGTTTGGTCGAGCACCTTCTTCCACATGTTTGGTGTGTCTCCCAGGTGGCTTGTGGCAAACTTTAAACAACACTTTTTATGGATATCTTTAAGAAATGGCTTTCTTCTTGCCACTCTTCCATAAAGGCCAGATTTGTGCAATATACGATTGATTGATTGTTGTCCTATGGACAGAGTCTCCCACCTCAGCTGTAGATCTCTGCAGTTCATCCAGAGTGATCATGGGCCTCTTGGCTGCATCTCTGATCAGTCTTCTCCTTGTATGAGCTGAAAGTTTAGAGGGACAGCTAGGTCTTGGTAGATTTGCAGTGGTCTGATACTCCTTCCATTTCAATATTATCGCTTGCACAGTGCTCCTTGGGATGTTTAAAGCTTGGGAAAAAATTTTGTTTCCAAATCCGGCTTTAAACTTCTTCACAACAGTATCTTGGACCTGCCTGGTGTGTTCCTTGTTCTTCATGATGCTCTCTGCGCTTTTAACGGACCTCTGAGACTATCACAGTGCAGGTGCATTTATACAGAGACTTGATTACACACAGGTGGATTGTATTTATCATCATTAGTCATTTAGGTCAACATTGGATCATTCAGAGATCCTCACTGAACTTCTGGAGAGAGTTTGCTGCACTGAAAGTAAAGGGGCTGAATAATTTTGCACGCCCAAGTTTTCAGTTTTTTGATTTGTTAAAAAAGTTTGAAATATCCAATAAATGTCGTTCCACTTCATGATTGTGTCCCACTTGTTGTTGATTCTTCACAAAAAAATACAGTTTTATATCTTTATGTTTGAAGCCTGAAATGTGGCAAAAGGTCGCAAAGTTCAAGGGGGCCGAATACTTTCGTAAGGCACTGTATATAAAAGGGAACAACCTTACTTTAAATTGAAGAGATCTTCACCTGCTGTCCTTTCAAATTCAAATCCAAATGTTTCAGTTGGGCCGTTAGGTTCCTTCAAGAACCCCCACCATCTAAGGAGGTTCCACGCGGAACCCCACCTCCTATGGGGGTTCTTGAAAGAACCTTTTGGGGGGGGGGGTAATTTTCAATGCCAAGAACCCTAAGGTTCTTTGAAGAACTTTGAGGATCCTAGAAGAACCCTTGTTGAACCCCACACGTTTAGAGTTTATCCACACACTGATGTCTGGCGCCGGAGGAGATGGCCTCCGTTTTACGGTCTCCTAACCAGTTGTGCTATTAGCCTGACTAACGGTGTCTGTATAGAGCCTTGCTGCTCTTATTTTCAAATGTATTTTTACTGTTGTTTTATTTCTTTACTTACCTATACACACACACACACACACACGCATGCATGCACACGTACGCACACAGACACACACACATACACACCTTTTTCACACTATTGGTTAGAGCCTGTAAGTAAGCATTTACACTGTAAGGTCGACCTACACTTGTTGTATTCGGCGCACGTGACAAATAAACTTTGATTTGATTTGATGGGTTCAAGACACGGTCGTTTTTTTTATTGATCTCAGATTGTCAGTTTGTCAGTTTGTCAAAGTAGCCTGACATTTCGATCATTTGTTCAGTATTAAAAAAAAGATTCTGACAAAGTCTCCAGTCAAGTAAAAGGACATAGAATTGCATAAAGTGCTTTTATAAAAGGCAAAAAAAATTATCGGACCCCGAAGCTACAAAAAAAAAAAACGCCATGTTTGCAACTTCTATAACCGCCTCTAGTCTACTGCTGGAGGCCACTACGCAAATACAATGATATACCTTTAATGCTTTATTCTAAATGTGTGTTTTTTACCTCAGAGTTCCCCAAGTCACCCCCCTCTCACGCTCACTTTCTGTTCCTGTCACGTCTGCTCCCGCTCTTCCCTCCGTCTGGCGCTTGAGGGCGCCAGATTACCCTGCATCACTCACTCCTGCCATCCATCACTCACACCTGCTATCCATCACTCACACCTGCTATCCATCACTCACACATGCTATGCATCACTCACTCCTGCCGTCCATCACTCACTCCTGCCATCCATCACTCACACCTGCTATCCATCACTCACTCCTGCTGTCCATCACTCACTCCTGCCATCCATCACTCACACCTGCTATCCATCACTCACTCTGCTATCCATCACTCACTCCTGCCATCCATCACTCACACCTGCTATCCATCACTCATCCTGCTATCCATCACTCACCTGCTATCCATCTCACACCTGCTATCCATCACTCACTCCTGCCTTCCATCACTCACACATGCTATCCATCACTCACTCCTGCCATCCATCACTCACACCTGCTATCCATCACTCACTCCTGCTGTCCATCACTCACTCCTGCCATCCATCACTCACAACTGCCATCCATCACTCACTCCTGCCATCCATCACTCACTCCTGCCATCCATCACTCACACCTGCCATCCATCACTCACTCCTGCCATCCATCACTCACTCCTGCCGTCCATCACTCACTCCTGCCATCCATCACTCACACCTGCTATCCATCACTCACTCCTGCTGTCCATCACTCACTCCTGCCATCCATCACTCACACCTGCTATCCATCACTCACTCCTGCTATCCATCACTCACTCCTGCCATCCATCACTCACACCTGCTATCCATCACTCACTCCTGCTATCCATCACTCACACCTGCTATCCATCACTCACACCTGCTATCCATCACTCACTCCTGCCTTCCATCACTCACACATGCTATCCATCACTCACTCCTGCCATCCATCACTCACACCTGCTATCCATCACTCACTCCTGCTGTCCATCACTCACTCCTGCCATCCATCACTCACAACTGCCATCCATCACTCACTCCTGCCATCCATCACTCACTCCTGCCATCCATCACTCACACCTGCCATCCATCACTCACTCCTGCCATCCATCACTCACTCCTGCCATCCATCACTCACCTGCCATCCATCACTCACTCCTGCCATCCATCACTCACACCTGCCATCCATCACTCACTCCTGCCATCCATCACTCACACCTGCCATCCATCACTCACTCCTGCCATCCATCACTCACTCCTGCCATCCATCACTCACACCTGCCATCCATCACTCACTCCTGCCATCCATCACTCACACCTGCCATCCATCACTCACTCCTGCCGTCCATCACTCACTCCTGCCATCCATCACTCACACCTGCCATCCATCACTCACACCAGCCATCCATCACTCACTCCTGCCATCCATCACTCACACCAGCCATCCATCACTCACTCCTGCCATCCATCACTCACACCTGCCATCCATCACTCACTCCTGCCGTCCATCACTCACTCCTGCCATCCATCACTCACACCTGCCATCCATCACTCACACCAGCCATCCATCACTCACTCCTGCCATCCATCACTCACACCAGCCATCCATCACTCACACCTGCCATCCATCACTCACACCTGCCATCCATCACTCACTCCTGCCATCCATCACTCACACCTGCCATCCATCACTCACTCCTGCCATCATCACTCACACCTGCCATCCATCACTCACTCCTGCCATCCATCACTCACTCCTGCCATCCATCACTCACACCTGCCATCCCTCGTCACTCGCATCATCTGCGTTACTGGACTCACCTGGACTCACTTATCACATGTTATTTCCCTCCCCTATAGTTGTCTATTCCCCAGCTCTGTTCCCCTGCCCTCCCTCATGTTATTTCCCTCCCCTATAGTTGTCTATTCCCCAGCTCTGTTCACCTGGACTCACTTATCACATGTTATTTCCCTCCCCTATAGTTGTCTATTCCCCAGCTCTGTTCACCTGCCCTCCCTCATGTTATTTCCCTCCCCTATAGTTGTCTATTCCCCAGCTCTGTTCACCTGGACTCACTTATCACATGTTATTTCCCTCCCCTATAGTTGTCTATTCCCCCTGGACTCACCTGCCCTCCCTCATGTTATTTCCCTCCCCTATAGTTGTCTATTCCCCAGCTCTGTTCACCTGCCCTCCCTCATGTTATTTCCCTCCCCTATAGTTGTCTATTCCCCAGCTCTGTTCCCCTGCCCTCCCTCATGTTATTTCCCTCCCCTATAGTTGTCTATTCCCCAGCTCTGTTCACCTGCCCTCCCTCATGTTATTTCCCTCCCCTATAGTTGTCTATTCCCCAGCTCTGTTCACCTGCCCTCCCTCATGTTATTTCCCTCCCCTATAGTTGTCTATTCCCCAGCTCTGTTCACCTGCCCTCCCTCATGTTATTTCCCTCCCCTATAGTTGTCTATTCCCCAGCTCTGTTCACCTGCCCTCCCTCATGTTATTTCCCTCCCCTATAGTTGTCTATTCCCAGCTCTGTTCACCTGCCCTCCCTCATGTTATTTCCCTCCCCTATAGTTGTCTATTCCCCAGCTCTGTTCACCTGCCCTCCCTCATGTTATTTCCCTCCCCTATAGTTGTCTATTCCCCAGCTCTGTTCACCTGCCCTCCCTCATGTTATTTCCCTCCCCTATAGTTGTCTATTCCCAGCTCTGTTCCCCTGCCCTCCCATTTATTTCCCTCCCCTATAGTTGTCTATTCCCAGCTCTGTTCACCTGGACTCACCACATGTTATTTCCCTCCCCTATAGTTGTCTATTCCCCTGGACTCACCTGCCCTCCCTCATGTTATTTCCCTCCCCTATAGTTGTCTATTCCCCAGCTCTGTTCACCTGCCCTCCCTCATGTTATTTCCCTCCCCTATAGTTGTCTATTCCCCAGCTCTGTTCACCTGCCCTCCCTCATGTTATTTCCCTCCCTATAGTTGTCTATTCCCCAGCTCTGTTCACCTGCCCTCCTCATGTTATTTCCCTCCCCTATAGTTGTCTATTCCCCCAGCTCTGTTCACCTGCCCTCCCTCATGTTATTTCCCTCCCCTATAGTTGTCTATTCCCCATTGCCCCCAGCTCTGTTCACCTTTCCCTCCCTCATATTTCCCTCCCCTATAGTTGTCTATTCCCCAGCTCTGTTCACCTGCCCTCCCTCATGTTATTTCCCTCTCCCTATAGTTGTCTATTCCCCAGCTCTGTTCACCTGCCCTCCCTCATGTTATTTCCCTCCCCTATAGTTGTCTATTCCCCAGCTCTGTTCACCTGCCCTCCTCATGTTATTTCCCTCCCCTATAGTTGTCTATTCCCCAGCTCTGTTCACCTGCCCTCCCTCATGTTATTTCCCTCCCCTATAGTTGTCTATTCCCCAGCTCTGTTCACCTGCCCTCCCTCATGTTATTTCCCTCCCCTATAGTTGTCTATTCCCCAGCTCTGTTCACCTGCCCTCCCTCATGTTATTTCCCTCCCCTATAGTTGTCTATTCCCAGCTCTGTTCCCTGCCCTCCCTCATGTTATTTCCCTCCCCTATAGTTGTCTATTCCCCAGCTCTGTTCACCTGCCCTCCCTCATGTTATTTCCCTCCCCTATAGTTGTCTATTCCCCAGCTCTGTTCACCTGCCCTCCCTCATGTTATTTCCCTCCCCTATAGTTGTCTATTCCCCAGCTCTGTTCACCTGCCCTCCCTCATGTTATTTCCCTCCCCTATAGTTGTCTATTCCCCAGCTCTGTTCACCTGCCCTCCCTCATGTTATTTCCCTCCCCTATAGTTGTCTATTCCCCAGCTCTGTTCACCTGCCCTCCCTCATGTTATTTCCCTCCCTATAGTTGTCTATTCCCCAGCTCTGTTCCCTGCCCTCCCTCATGTTATTTCCCTCCCTATAGTTGTCTATTCCCCAGCTCTGTTCACCTGGACTCACTTATCACATGTTATTTCCCTCCCTATAGTTGTCTATTCCCCAGCTCTGTTCACCTGCCCTCCCTCATGTTATTTCCCTCCCCTATAGTTGTCTATTCCCAGCTCTGTTCACCTGCCCTCCCTCATGTTATTTCCCTCCCTATAGTTGTCTATTCCCAGCTCTGTTCACCTGCCCTCCCTCATGTTATTTCCCTCCCTATAGTTGTCTATTCCCCAGCTCTGTTCACCTGCCCTCCCTCATGTTATTTCCCTCCCCTATAGTTGTCTATTCCCCAGCTCTGTTCACCTGCCCTCCTCATGTTATTTCCCTCCCCTATAGTTGTCTATTCCCAGCTCTGTTCACCTGCCCTCCCTCATGTTATTTCCCTCCCCTATAGTTGTCTATTCCCCAGCTCTGTTCACCTGCCCTCCCTCATGTTATTTCCCTCCCCTATAGTTGTCTATTCCCCAGCTCTGTTCCCCTGCCCTCCCTCATGTTATTTCCCTCCCCTATAGTTGTCTATTCCCCAGCTCTGTTCACCTGCCCTCCCTCATGTTATTTCCCTCCCCTATAGTTGTCTATTCCCCAGCTCTGTTCCCCTGCCCTCCCTCATGTTATTTCCCTCCCCTATAGTTGTCTATTCCCCAGCTCTGTTCCCCTGCCCTCCCTCATGTTATTTCCCTCCCCTATAGTTGTCTATTCCCCAGCTCTGTTCACCTGCCCTCCCTCATGTTATTTCCTCCCTATAGTTGTCTATTCCCCAGCTCTGTTCACCTGCCCTCCCTCATGTTATTTCCCTCCCCTATAGTTGTCTATTCCCCAGCTCTGTTCACCTGCCCTCCCTCATGTTATTTCCCTCCCTATAGTTGTCTATTCCCAGCTCTGTTCACCTGCCCTCCTCATGTTATTTCCCTCCCCTATAGTTGTCTATTCCCCAGCTCTGTTCACCTGCCCTCCTCATGTTATTTCCTCCCTATAGTTGTCTATTCCCCAGCTCTGTTCACCTGCCCTCCCTCATGTTATTTCCCTCCCCTATAGTTGTCTATTCCCCAGCTCTGTTCACCTGCCCTCCCTCATGTTATTTCCTCCCCTATAGTTGTCTATTCCCCAGCTCTGTTCACCTGCCCTCCCTCATGTTATTTCCCTCCCCTATAGTTGTCTATTCCCCAGCTCTGTTCACCTGCCCTCCCTCATGTTATTTCCCTCCCTATAGTTGTCTATTCCCCAGCTCTGTTCACCTGCCCTCCCTCATGTTATTTCCCTCCCCTATAGTTGTCTATTCCCAGCTCTGTTCACCTGCCCTCCCTCATGTTATTTCCCTCCCCTATAGTTGTCTATTCCCAGCTCTGTTCCCCTGCCCTCCTCATGTTATTTCCCTCCCCTATAGTTGTCTATTCCCCAGCTCTGTTCACCTGCCCTCCCTCATGTTATTTCCCTCCCTATAGTTGTCTATTCCCAGCTCTGTTCACCTGCCCTCCCTCATGTTATTTCCCTCCCCTATAGTTGTCTATTCCCCAGCTCTGTTCACCTGCCCTCCCTCATGTTATTTCCTCCCTATAGTTGTCTATTCCCCAGCTCTGTTCACCTGCCCTCCCTCATGTTATTTCCCTCCCCTATAGTTGTCTATTCCCCAGCTCTGTTCACCTGCCCTCCCTCATGTTATTTCCCTCCCCTATAGTTGTCTATTCCCCAGCTCTGTTCACCTGCCCTCCCTCATGTTATTTCCCTCCCCTATAGTTGTCTATTCCCCAGCTCTGTTCACCTGCCCTCCTCATGTTATTTCCCTCCCCTATAGTTGTCTATTCCCCAGCTCTGTTCACCTGCCCTCCCTCATGTTATTTCCCTCCCCTATAGTTGTCTATTCCCCAGCTCTGTTCCCCTGCCCTCCCTCATGTTATTTCCCTCCCCTATAGTTGTCTATTCCCCAGCTCTGTTCACCTGCCCTCCCTCATGTTATTTCCCTCCCTATAGTTGTCTATTCCCAGCTCTGTTCCCCTGCCCTCCCTCATGTTATTTCCCTCCCCTATAGTTGTCTATTCCCCAGCTCTGTTCACCTGCCCTCCCTCATGTTATTTCCCTCCCCTATAGTTGTCTATTCCCCAGCTCTGTTCCCCTGCCCTCCCTCATGTTATTTCCCTCCCCTATAGTTGTCTATTCCCCAGCTCTGTTCCCCTGCCCTCCCTCATGTTATTTCCCTCCCCTATAGTTGTCTATTCCCCAGCTCTGTTCCCCTGCCCTCCCTCATGTTATTTCCCTCCCCTATAGTTGTCTATTCCCCAGCTCTGTTCACCTGCCCTCCCTCATGTTATTTCCCTCCCCTATAGTTGTCTATTCCCCAGCTCTATTCCCCTGCTGCTGCATTGTATTGTTTCTGTCTTTTGAATGTGTTCGTGATGCTGTTCCGGTCTCGTCTCTGTCCGTTAGATGCACTATTGTAAAGTGGCTGTTCCACTGGATGTCATAAGGTGAATGCACCAATTTGTAAGTCGCTCTGGATAAGAGCGTCTGCTAAATGACTTAAATGTAAATGTAAATGTTATGATTCAATGCTTTTACTCCCCGTACCTGCTTCGTCTCTCCGGCGTCAACTCATGTGACATTTCCGGCACTTCCCGGAACACTGGAGGGTGTAGAATCATTCACTCATCAATTCTAAAACTCTCGCCTCCACAAAAACGAATGTCCTGTTCTTTGACAAAAGATTACTGATACACAAATCATTGATTATTGATATCCTTGTATGGTTTGGTAGTGAAGTGTTTGACTTGGGGTTCGCCCCAGGTCCAGTGGTTTGAGTGACAGGTGGTTTTAGTTCCGGTCTCTCTGAATAACGCACGGCTGCACGAGACAGAGACGGTGCACATATTTGGCTACAACAGCACACTTGTTCTGTTACATCCTCATTTACATGAACAATTTAGTCATTTAGCAGAAGCTCTTATATCCTAGGGGGAACTGTTCAACACAATATCACATTGAATTCGTGCATAAATGTACATAATGTATTTCAGCAGATTTCGTGCGTTTTTGTGCGGATTAATTCGTGATTAATTCGTGAGATAAGACACGAATTTATGTGCTACTTAATTCGTGTGAAAAGACACACATTTTACCAGTAGGCTACACATAATACTTTCTGAACAGAATTTGCGAGAAAAGACACACATTTTTACGTGCGACTTAATTTATGGGAAAATGTGTTTTATTATACCAATGCTGTTTTCTATGCTTGATTTCGCTTAATACTTTGGGATACTGGTGAACTTGTAGTTAGAAAGGCCCTTTTTTGTCGTCAGATTGTGTTGAACTGTTTTATCCTATATCCAGTCATGTCATATGAACGAGGAATTCAGTTAGTTAGGGCCTATAGGTTTAAGAGTGAGTAAGCAGATTTGAATGAGACCTAATGCCGTGCCGTTATAATGCGTTATAAGACTGTCATTTCAATTGGCACCACAGGGTAGCGACAAGCAACTAACTAGTGGTCTGCCCGGGACTGATTTCTTAATCCAGCTCCCACTCGCACCTACAGCATTTCATAGCGCACCCGCTGGCTTTATGTCCCGACTCCAACCCGGTACCGCAAGAACTGGTCCCAAACCCAACCGCAGTCCAGCAATGTCATTTTAGACGTGTGTGACGACGCTCACTTTCCAGCCATGGTCACAGCATTTTTGCGCCCTGTATAGGCAATATCAAATGCGCAAAAAAATAACTGAAGAAATAGGTTAAAATACGAGAGATTTTCACGTGGCACATTGTATTAGGCTATCTGTATTAGTGGGCTCTATCAGCCACTATGATAGATGTAGTTTGAAGAGATCAGAGTTGGAGAGATTGAGCACTTTTCTTGAGCTATTTTTATATCCTACCTTTTAGGAATGGGAGGATTTTCAGAAGATATGGATAAGAGCGTCTGCTAAATGACTTAAATGTAAATGTAAGATGAAATATGGGTGACCATTATTTCTTTTCTAGGTAATTTTGTAAACTATAGCCTAATCATAGGCCTATTTAGGAAGTATATTTCCTTGGAAAAGTAACTGCCCCGTGCTTCTCCATCCATGCATAGAGGCCACAGCCTACTCTATTCAAATTGAGACCTCACGCGCACCTGATCTCGCAGGCAATGATGATTTTAGCATGTAAATAAAAATCTTGGTGTGGCAAACTATAAAACATGTTTTTTTTTAGATGCATGCCAGCATAGACACAACACAACACAACACTAAACAATGCATTAATTGCACTATAACGACGACAAGCGGAGCCCACAATCTGTTAGGGCCAATATAAAGCTGTCTCATCAGCGGAGCTGTCTGTTCAGCACCATGGAGTGAATCCATACCACGGCTACACCTGGCTATCAGCTGACACCTTGTCTGGCAGCGAAACAATTCATTCAGCCTGTTTTTTTTTTGGACTTGCTTAATTAAACAAATGTGGTTTCTACTGACAAGTGAGATGGACAAACTATTGCATAAGGGAAAGATGAGCAGAGGCAATCTGTCATTTCGATTAAGACATTAATGAGCGAGCTACAGCAAGACTGACGTAGTAAATATAACTACTGTGTTTAGCACTTTTGAAAAGTACTGTGACAGAATTCAGAACGTGGGCCTGTTCTTACAGTATTTTCCCTGTACACCAAGTCAGAATCGTAGGATAAATAGAGGGGGCATATAAGCAGACAGAGAAGGCTCTTACAATATTAGATTATGACATTTCTCAAAAACAGGTTATAGGCTACATGTGCAGCACCACCAAGTCAGAGCAGTAACGTTAGGTGAAATTAAGAGGTGAAAATATACCAAATTATTAGGGTGAGGCACATGGGCTACTAACAGCTTACTACACAACACACACTTAGTATTGATCTCTTAGCTACAGTATACTGTACATTATCTCCCTGGCATGTTACATCATTTATGCAGCAGCAGACAAGACATTTTTGGACTCACCTTGTTGTGATGTGGACACTTGAACAGGAAGGTGGCGCGGCAGTTCCTCGTGAGCAAATTTTGTCATCAAACTTTGTCATCAAAGTCTGGCCTTCTCTAGATGTATGGTGGGAACTCTGGGAGAGAAACGAACACACAGCCACTCCATTGAATAGCAGGCTACTGGTTGCTTTGCAATGCTTGCAGTTAGCCACTGATTCCTTCCAAACGACTCATTGTTGAATTTACGATTTCTAACTTGTTGTGTAATCTTTATGTCCAATGGCCGATGAGCACCGATACGTTTTATGTATCATTTCCTCTTCATTATTTCTCTTCATATGACAAGGAATAAACATGATTTGTCAGTAGATTGTCGACTTGATTCATGATGATGACTGCTAGCTAAGACTTTGAAAGTATGATGTTGACATGATCAGTCCAATCAAAGCTACTGTAGATATCACATGATTTGACATCATTCTATGTGTGGTCAATGACCTTCAGCCTTCTTGGAAGGACACTTGTAATATAACTCTATGGCCGGCCCCAAAGGGCTGAAATGTTGCATGTTTAACCATATAAGGACTTAAACTTGGCGATGACGTAGTGTCTCCATGAGTGACAGAACACCGAGCCAATCACGGCGCAATGCTCCTATTTTTTGCTGTCTCGCTCCCACCACCACCACAGGAAAGCACTGAGCTAGACTGAAACACCTGCGTTTTGGAGCTGCCTTACTCAAGAAAACAACCTGCGTTTTGGAGCTGCCTTACTCAAGAAAACACAAGAGAGAACATGTTTGTATGTGACTTTATTAACTCAATTATATATATATATATATTTGACATTGTTTGCAAACTGATATGGGACACATATTAATGCCAAAATAACATGCAAAACAGGCAACCCACCGCCCCCCCCCAAAAAAAATACATAATAATAATATATATATAATTTGTATTTGTATTTATTTATTTTCTAAAAGTGTGGGGCCCCACCTGCCCTGAATGATGGATCACCATTGCTTGCAGGTACTACTGAACTTGAAGCATGAAGGAAGATGACAGCAACACTTGCTATATGTTTTGCATATTGAATATACCTTTTAGGAGGACGGTTTGCAGTCGGAGACAAAATACATGCACAATCAAATACTATACTATACCCCTTCCTTTTCAATTATCTTCTGATTAAATCTCAACTCACGTTGGTTGAGCACCATCCACTTCTTTCCATTGTCAATATGTATTTTACAGACACTGTTGTAAACTGCAGTCTAATCCTATTTAAGTTAATTTCATATTAAAGTTAACTGCCACGTGATTGGCCGCCTTGTAGGCAGCATACTCACCAATTGTCACCTAAAACCCTCACAAACTTCTACAGATGCACAATCGAGAGCATCCTGTCGGGCTGTATCACCGCCTGGTACGGCAACTGCTCCGCCCACAACCATAAGGCTCTCCAGAGGGTAGTGAGGTCTGCACAACGCATCACCCCCGGGGGCAAACTACCTGCGATCCAGGACACCTACACCACCCAATGTCACAGGAAGGCCATAAAGATCATCAAGGACACCTACACCACCCAATGTCACAGGAAGGCCATAAAGATCATCAAGGACACCTACACCACCCAATGTCACAGGAAGGCCATAAAGATCATCAAGGACACCTACACCACCCAATGTCACAGGAAGGCCATAAAGATCATCAAGGACAACAACCACCCGAGCCACTGCCTGTTCACCCCGCTATCATCCAGAAGGCGAGGTCAGTACAGGTGCATCAAAGCAGGGACCGAGAGACTGAAAAACAGCTTCTATCTCAAGGCCATCAGACTGTTAAACAGCCACTACTAACATTGAGTGGCTGCTGCCAACACACTGACACTGACTCAACTCCAGCCACTTTAATAATCGAAATTGATGTAAAAGATGTATCACTAGCCACTTTAAACAATGCCACTTAATATGTTTACATACCCTACATTACTAATCTCATATGTATATACTGTCCTCTATACCATCTACTGCATCTTGCCATCTTTATGTAATAGATGTATCACTAGACACTTTAAAAAATGCCACTTTTATGTTTACATACCCTACATTACTCATCTCATATGTATATACTCGATACCATCTACTGCATCTTGCCTATGCCGCTCTGTACCGTCACTCATTCATATATCTTCATGTACATTTTCTTATTAATTTACACTTGTGTGTATGAGGTAGTAGTTGTGGAATTGTTCGGTTAGATTACTCGTTGGTTATTACTGCATTGTCAGAACTAGAAGCACAAGCATTTCACTACACTCACATTAACATCTGCTAACCATGTTTATGTGACCAATAACATTTGATTTGATTTACTCTATTCCAATGAGGCCAGACACACATGTACAACATACATGTAAGGGGCACATGAACTCGCAAGCTCAACGAGGAGAGGAGAGGTAAACTACTGACGTTAATTGTGTGAATAATGTGAAAAAAGTCAAATATGTGATTTTAATACAATATGTAAAATTAGGCTAACGCATACAAAGCAGAAAGACAACAGGTTACAAATAATCTCAGGGACAACGAAAATATTTTCATCCCAAAATTGCATGTCTGTCCGACCGACCGCGCCTCAAAGATCTATGTCGGGACCGGCTACAAGCAATACAGTCCTCTACAAGAAACCACTAAATAATTGTAAAATATCCAAAGAAAGGTTTGATGATTCCGACAGACTACACAGAGTAAGATTTTAGTCTACAATGTAAAACTGTCAACATTTTTGTCAAAACATATATATATATAAAACAGCCTTTGTTGATTTAATAACCAACGTGCTTTTTCCCCCGCGTCGTTTTTTTATCAGGCTGCTTCATCAATGGAATGGAATGAGTGACATGACAAACGGCCAATCATTTATCTCAAAATTAAAGGCGTTTCCGTTATCGGCAAAAACAATTGGCTAGAATGAAACGACGTCACACTGACAACTTCCGGTGGCGCGGTTTTCGGACTGAACAAATTTTTTTACAGTCAGAAGTTTGAGCTGTAAAAAATATCAACTCGTCTTAACGTTGTTCTGATAGCTTAACTACCTTTGTCAACATCGTTTGGCAAATATTTCAACAATTGTATTCAAGAAAAACTACTGTTATCTTTTCTATACGTCTTGGAAGGCAAACTACCTGAAAAGCTACAAATTGGATTAAGGAAATCCGACCGTGATAGTTAGCTAGCTCGTTAGCATCTTTGAAGGAGTCGCTTTTCTCTCTCTCTGTGTGTCCTCGTTTTGTACCCGATATCAGGTTTAAGTAACTTTTCCACCAATAATCTCTTTTGTTCAACAAACCGTATTGCATGTTTCGCCGTTTTTTTTTGTTTGCAAAGGTCGGGTACAGTAGTGACAGTGAATATTATTATTTTATTATTTAGCCCAGCTAAACTAAGCTACTGTAGTTACCATGGAGAACCATTGGAGTAATCTTCAGTCCAGTGGACGAGACAAACAGCGAAAGAAGGGATTCACCGCAGGACAAGGAGGGTCGTCTGGAGGCGAGGATGGAGACCGTAAACCAAAGTTTGTAAGTAGAGGCCTTTTTTCATAAAAAAACGGTCGCTGAAAGTGTCACTGACTCGACACAGTTTGACTCGAGTGAAACAACTCACCCTGGATTGTAAACATTAATAATAATAATAATAATAATAATATAATAATAAATATAATATAATAATATATGCCATTTAGCAGACGCTTTTATCCAAAGCGACTTACAGTCATGTGTGCATACATTCTACGTATGGGTGGTCCCGGGAATCGAACCCACTACCCTGGCGTTACAAGCGCCATGCTCTACCAACTGAGCTACAGAAGGACCATTAAAACTCTCAGGACGAGCTGAAGTGACGTTTTGACAATGCGTTTTTGCCCATCATCCACTATGCAATGATTCAGGCTTTGGTAGTTAAATACTTGTTCCCGTAAACCTGCTAATAATTGACATTCCAGTACAATGCCATGTACTGATTTTGTTTTGAGAGTCAATCCGTCTTGTCTGCACTCACATTGTGCTTCAATCCCTGTTGTTTCTTCTCCCACTGATAATGTAAAACGTTGACATTAATCATTTTTTTAAACAAGGATTTGCTCTGTGCCAAATGCTGCAAAGCCCACTCTCTCTCTCTCTCTCTCTCTCTCTCTCTCTCTCTCTCTCTCTCTCTCTCTCTCTCTCTCTCTCTCTCTCTCTCTCTCTCTCTCTCTCTCTCTTCAAATGAAAGGGACATTTGTCTCTCTTTTTCTAATGGTCGTCTGTAATATATCATACAGTCAAACATAACTACAGATTGTAAACCTGAGATTTGTGGTATCCATTACTGGACGTTACAGGTTACCTTTACAAAACGTTGTTTGGATTTCAGCAAACTAAGACCAGCATGCAACGCCAGAGAAAACACACACAAGGGCTTAAGAATGTAAACAATGTTAAGTGTCGATACATAGCGACTCAGAGGTTCAGTTGAAGAACTCTAGTCGGTGGAGGAGTTGAGGTACTTCACTAAGGGTGTGGTAGCTGACTAATGTTAAAATAACAATGTAGGATATTCAGTCAGTTCAGGACACAGAAGTATTGTTGATATCCCAGATACAGGTCTATACAGTCCAGCATTATGTTGTGGTGGTTGTATTAGCTTTGCCTCAGACAAGCTGGGTTGTATCAACAGGTGAAATTAGCCAGGGGATAAGTAGCTAGTTGTAATCCCACTGCCTCTGTACTCTACTGACCGACGTTGTCTGTCTGCTCTGGTCCGTCTTTCTCGACACCACGTGGACAAATAAGGTTTGACCTCTCCTTGGGCTGACTGGTCAGAAGTAGTGTTCTGTATAAGGAATAGGGGGCCATTTGAGACTGCTCCTGCCACACCAGACATCAGTCTCGTCTTTCAGATGTTCCACTTCTAGAATTAGAATGAGTCTCATGATGATTCTAATTCAAGGGTTCCGACTTCCACACATTCCTTTTTCATTGCTTCAGCTTTATTTGTAAAAAAAAATTCAGCAACAATGTAATTTTTAATTTTTTTTTACCTTTATTTAACCAGGCAAGTCAGTTAAGAACACATTCTTATTTTCAATGACGGCCTGGGAACAGTGGGTTAACTGCCTGTTCAGGGGGAAACGACAGATTTGTACCTTGTCAGCTCGGGGGTTTGAACTCGCAACCTTCCGGTTACTAGTCCAAAGCTCTAACCACTAGGCTACGCTGCCGCCCCAATGTTTCAGTTTATTCTGCAGCCAGGTTAAATTCTACATATTTTTTAAACACTTTGATTAATTTGCGTTGTCACCTGTGCCAGTATTGAAGAGAAGCATTGATGCTTGTCTTAGGAACTGTTTTTATAAGAGCTTCTTTCATCTTAGAGAAATGGTTCTTTCCTCTTTAGGCAGCAGATCACGGCCGACAAATGTTAATGACATTTTATGAGTGACACAAAACTAATGGAGTATCTCCTCTCTGTCTCTCTGTCTCTCTGTCTCTCTCTTCTCTGACTTTTTAATTCTAATCCAATGCAAATACGCAGCAACCGACTGCAGAAGTTGGAAATAAGGCCTTTGTTCCAAACTACACCCTATTCCCTATTTAGTGCACTACTTTAGACCAGAGCCCTATTCCCTACATAGTGCACTACTTTAGACCAGAGCCCTATTCCCTATTTAGTGCACTACTTTAGACCAGAGCCCTATTCCCTACATAGTGCACTACTTTAGACCAGAGCCCTATTCCCTATTTAGTGCACTACTTTAGACCAGAGCCCTATTCCCTACATAGTGCACTACTTTAGACCAGAGCCCTATTCCCTATTTAGTGCACTACTTTAGACCAGAGCCCTATTCCCTACATAGTGCACTACTTTAGACCAGAGCCCTATTCCCTATTTAGTGCACTACTTTAGACCAGAGCCCTATTCCCTACATAGTGCACTACTTTAGACCAGAGCCCTATTCCCTATTTAGTGCACTACTTTAGACCAGAGCCCTATTCCCTATTTAGTGCACTACTTTAGACCAGAGCCCTATTCCCTACATAGTGCACTACTTTAGACCAGAGCCCTATTCCCTATTTAGTGCACTACTTTAGACCAGAGCCCTATTCCCTATTTAGTGCACTACTTTAGACCAGAGCCCTATTCCCTACATAGTGCACTACTTTAGACCAGAGCCCTATTCCCTACATAGTGCACTACTTTAGACCAGAGCCCTATTCCCTATTTAGTGCACTACTTTAGACCAGAGCCCTATTCCCTATTTAGTGCACTACTTTAGACCAGAGCCCTATTCCCTATTTAGTGCACTACTTTAGACCAGAGCCCTATTCCCTATTTAGTGCACTACTTTAGACCAGAGCCCTATTCCCTACATAGTGCACTACTTTAGACCAGAGCCCTATTCCCTACATAGTGCACTACTTTAGACCAGAGCCCTATTCCCTATTTAGTGCACTACTTTAGACCAGAGCCCTATTCCCTATTTAGTGCACTACTTTAGACCAGAGCCCTATTCCTACATAGTGCACTACTTTAGACCAGAGCCCTATTCCTACATAGTGCACTACTTTAGACCAGAGCCCTATTCCCTACATAGTGCACTACTTTAGACCAGAGCCCTATTCCCTACATAGTGCACTACTTTAGACCAGAGCCCTATTCCCTACATAGTGCACTACTTTAGACCAGAGCCCTATTCCCTACATAGTGCACTACTTTAGACCAGAGCCCTATTCCCTACATAGTGCACTACTTTAGACCAGAGCCCTATTCCTACATAGTGCACTACTTTAGACCAGAGCCCTATTCCCTACATAGTGCACTACTTTAGACCAGAGCCCTATTCCCTACATAGTGCACTACTTTAGACCAGAGCCCTATTCCCTACATAGTGCACTACTTTAGACCAGAGCCCTATTCCCTACATAGTGCACTACTTTAGACCAGAGCCCTATTCCTACATAGTGCACTACTTTAGACCAGAGCCCTATTCCCTACATAGTGCACTACTTTAGACCAGAGCCCTATTCCCTACATAGTGCACTACTTTAGACCAGAGCCCTATTCCTACATAGTGCACTACTTTAGACCAGAGCCCTATTCCCTACATAGTGCACTACTTTAGACCAGAGCCCTATTCCCTACATAGTGCACTACTTTAGACCAGAGCCCTATTCCCTATTTAGTGCACTACTTTAGACCAGAGCCCTATTCCCTACATAGTCTACTTTGGACCAGAGCCCTATTCCCTACATAGTGCACTACTTTAGACCAGAGCCCTATTCCCTATTTAGTGCACTACTTTAGACCAGAGCCCTATTCCCTACATAGTGCACTACTTTGGACCAGAGCCCTATTCCCTACATAGTGCACTACTTTAGACCAGAGCCCTATTCCCTACATAGTGCACTACTTTAGACCAGAGCCCTATTCCTACATAGTGCACTACTTTAGACCAGAGCCCTATTCCCTACATAGTGCACTACTTTAGACCAGAGCCCTATTCCCTACATAGTGCACTACTTTAGACCAGAGCCCTATTCCCTACATAGTGCACTACTTTAGACCAGAGCCCTATTCCCTATTTAGTGCACTACTTTAGACCAGAGCCCTATTCCCTATTTAGTGCACTACTTTAGACCAGAGCCCTATTCCCTACATAGTGCACTACTTTAGACCAGAGCCCTATTCCCTATATAGTGCACTACTTTAGACCAGAGCCCTATTCCCTACATAGTGCACTACTTTAGACCAGAGCCTTATGTAAATAGGGGTCCATTTGGATGTATATTCTGAGCTCCCTCCGTCAGCCAGAGGTTTATGCTACCTTTTCAAATGGAATTGCTGACAGTCTATTACACTGCTGCCCTAGATTACAGTTTTAATCATTATGAGAGTCTTCTCCTGAGGTCCCTGGGTCCTCTTCTAATCTGTTAAGTACCGTGGTAATGTGACACTCAAACACACACACTCGTTTAGCTCAATCTGGGCGGTAAAATGTTTTTTAAAAATGTTTCAGAGATATGGAATGGAGGGATTGGCACAGGGAGTGTAGAATAATATAATAATAATAATAATAATAATATATGCCATTTAGCAGACGCTTTTATCCAAAGCGACTTACAGTCATGTGTGCATACATTCTACGTATGGGTGGTCCCGGGGATCGAACCCACTACCCTGGCGTTACAAGCGCCATGCTCTACCAACTGAGCTACAGGAACAGGAAATCAGATGAACAGATTGTGATAATGGACCCGTTTCGTTTGAATGGAGCTGCGTCCCAAACTGCACCCTATGTACTATGGCGTGAAGTAGGGTTCAGTTGGGTGGGGTTGGGTCTTCTTGAAGGCCAGGTGTCCCTGTGACATTGTTGGAGGGAATTAAACATAACAGAATAAAGCCCAGGGAATGTCGACTGTGGTGTTGCCATGGTTATGTCATGCTAGAGGATTCTGGAGTGTGGACTTCCTTGTTGGCAGTAGGTTCTCTCTCTTTCCCTGAGAATGTTCCGGAGACAGTATAGCGAGTCAGAACATATTTGGACTGTAGCTGTGTACTGTGTGAACTGAATTATAATTATAGTTCTGTACCTCCAACTTTTATATTCTCAGCAACGCTTTGACCTCTGGTTGTTTAAACAGCACTTTGACCTTGTGACCTCCTGCCGTAGACTAGTGTCTGGTTGTTTAAACAGCACTTTGACCTTGTGACCTCCTGCCGTAGACTAGTGTCTGGTTGTTTAAACAGCACTTTGACCTAGTGACCTCCTGCCGTAGACTAGTGTCTGGTTGTTTAAACAGCACTTTGACCTAGTGACCTCCTCCTGTAGACTAGTGTCTGGTTGTTTAAACAGCACTTTGACCTAGTGACCTCCTGCCGTAGACTAGTGTCTGGTTGTTTAAACAGCACTTTGACCTAGTGACCTCCTGCCGTAGACTAGTGTCTGGTTGTTTAAACACACTTTGACCTCCTCCTGTAGACTAGTGTCTGGTTGTTTAAACAGCACTTTGACCTAGTGACCTCCAGCCGTAGACTAGTGTCTGGTTGTTTAAACAGCACTTTGACCTAGTGACCTTCTCCTGTAGACTAGTGTCTGGTTGTTTAAACAGCACTTTGACCTAGTGACCTCCTGCTGTAGACTAGTGTCTGGTTGTTTAAACAGCACTTTGACCTAGTGACCTCCTGCCGTAGACTAGTGTCTGGTTGTTTAAACAGCACTTTGACCTCCTGCCGTAGACTAGTGTCTGGTTGTTTAAACAGCACTTTGACCTAGTGACCTCCAGCCGTAGACTAGTGTCTGGTTGTTTAAACAGCACTTTGACCTAGTGACCTCCAGCCGTAGACTAGTGTCTGGTTGTTTAAACAGCACTTTGACCTCCTGCCGTAGACTAGTGTCTGGTCCAGAGGGAGTTCATCAAGCTGCCTCACATGACAGGTCATGGGGCTCCTGCCCTGTGGGCCGTTCTGGCTCAGACAAGAATACTTACTGCGACTGCCGTCCCTCCTTGTGTGGTTCTGTGTGTGTGTGTGGTTCTGTGTGTGGTTTTCTGTGTGGTTCTGTGTGTGTGGTTCTGTGTGGTTTTCTATGTCTATCTGTGTGTGTGTGGTTTTCTGTGTCTCTGTGGTTCTGTTGTGTGTTTGTGTGTGTGTGGTTCTCTGTGTCGTCTCTGTGTGGTTCTGTTGTGTGTGTGTGGTTCTGTTGTCTCTGTGTGTGTGTGTGTGGTTCTGTTGTCTGTGTGTGTGTGTGTGTGTGTGGTTCTGTTGTCTGTGTGTGTGGTTCTCTGTGTCTCTAAGTGTTTTGCCTCCCTCCCTGTAGTGTAGCTGCTGGCTGTGACTGACTGACCGTGGTGATGTCATTAGTCGGATTGGTCCCACATTTAGCCTGCTGAACTTGAGCCAGGACTCCAGGTCACAGTGTGGGGTCTGAGTCTCTCTGTCTGTTGGTAACAGTGTGGGGTCTGAGTCTCTTTGTCTGTCTGTTGGTAACAGTGTGGGGTCTGAGTCTCTCTCTGTCTGTTGGTAACAGTGTGGGGTCTGAGTCTCTCTGTCTGTCTGTTGGTAACAGTGTGGGGTCTGAGTCTCTCTGTCTGTCTGTTGGTAACAGTGTGGGGTCTGAGTCTCTCTGTCTGTCTGTTGGTAACAGTGTGGGGTCTGAGTCTCTCTGTCTGTCTGTTGGTAACAGTGTGGGGTCTGAGTCTCTCTGTCTGTCTGTTGGTAACAGTGTGGGGTCTGAGTCTCTCTGTCTGTCTGTTGGTAACAGTGTGGGGTCTGAGTCTCTCTGTCTGTCTGTTGGTAACAGTGTGGGGTCTGAGTCTCTCTGTCTGTCTGTTGGTAACAGTGTGGGGTCTGAGTCTCTCTGTCTGTTGGTAACAGTGTGGGGTCTGAGTCTCTCTGTCTGTTGGTAACAGTGTGGGGTCTGAGTCTCTCTCTGTCTGTTGGTAACAGTGTGGGGTCTGAGTCTCTCTGTCTGTTGGTAACAGTGTGGGGTCTGAGTCTCTCTGTCTGTCTGTTGGTAACAGTGTGGGGTCTGAGTCTCTCTGTCTGTCTGTTGGTAACAGTGTGGGGTCTGAGTCTCTCTGTCTGTTGGTAACAGTGTGGGGTCTGAGTCTCTCTCTCTGTCTGTTGGTAACAGTGTGGGGTCTGAGTCTCTCTCTGTCTGTTGGTAACAGTGTGGGGTCTGAGTCAGGAACGTTCTGATTTAACTTTATCGATGTCGGAGCAACAGTCCGTTTTCAAACTTTGGTCGTCGTACTTTGATCTGGTTTTATCCAATTTCATGAATGACGTGACTTTGACTGTTCTGAACTTCCTGTCTAATTTCCCAGAGTCTGAGATCGATACACAGCCTCTCTGGGGGATGTGAGAGAACCGCTTGGTCAACTAGTTCACCCTGAAATCAGAACAAGATTAAATCAAGTTGAATGTGGGATAGTGAACAGCTATGATTTAACAGAGGATAGGTCCCAGGTGGCACCCTGTTCCCTCTATAGGGCACTACTTTAGTGGCGCCCTGTTCCCTCTATAGGGCACTACTTTAGTGGCACCCTGTTCCCTCTATAGGGCACTACTTTAGTGGCGCCCTGTTCCCTCTATAGGGCACTACTTTAGTGGCGCCCTGTTCCCTCTATAGGACACTACTTTAGTGGCGCCCTGTTCCCTCTATAGGGCACTACTTTAGTGGCGCCCTGTTCCCTCCCTGTTCCCTTAGTGGGGCACTACTTTAGTGGCGCCCTGTTCCCTCTATAGGGCACTACTTTAGTGGCGCCCCTATGCACTACTTTTGGCCCTGTTCCCTCTATAGGGCACTACTTTAGTGGCTGCCCTATAGGGCACTACTTTTGGCGCCCTGTTCCCTCTATAGGACACTACTTTAGTGGTGCCCTGTTCCCTATATAGGACACTACTTTAGTCCCTCTATAGGGCACTACTTTAGTGGCGCCCTGTTCCCTCTATATAGGCACTACTTTAGCCCTGGCGCCCTGTGGCGCCCTGTTCTATAGGACACTACTTTAGTGGGCACCCTGTTCCCTATATAGGACACTACTTTAGTGGCGCCCTGTTCCCTCTATAGGGCACTACTTTAGTGGCGCCCTGTTCCCTCTATAGGACACTACTTTAGTGGCGCCCTGTTCCCTCTACTACTTTAGTGGTGCCCTGCTATAGGGTACTACTTTAGTGGCTCTATAGGGCACTACTTTGTTCCCTCTATAGGGCACTACTTTAGTGGCGCCCTGTTCCCTCTATAGGGCACTACTTTAGTGGCGGTTCCCTCTATAGGGCCCTGTGGCGCCCCTCTATAGGGCACTACTTTAGTGGCGCCCTGTTCCCTCTATAGGGCACTACTTTAGTGGCGC